>NW_027501510.1:0-60466 GCF_021521415.1 Bidens hawaiensis | reverse complement strand
CAGCCATAATAATTCCATTCAGAAATAGTGGTGGTTGTGTAAATGCTATTTTGGAGTCTGTTATTATTATAAAATAAAACAATGTGTTGGCTTTGTAGATGCTATTTTGAACTTATGTGCTACCAGTGCAGCTGCCGTGAGCTGGCGGAACACTTTAGTAGTCCCCCTTCACAATCCCAATAGTGTCCTTTATTGGGGATTGTGACGATTGTGGGGATGAGCACTAGTCAGCCACATAATAAAGTCCCGTATCAACTTTCATGGGGTTTCCAGTATCAAAAAAGATTGCACTTATGCACCCACATGGGGTGCATCGAGCAATCTTTGGTTTTTGAAGAATTCGGTGTCACCCCAAATTCGGAGATATGTGGGCATAACAGTACCTGTATAGGGTACATTATTTAAAGTTATCCGGTGTATCCTGGCGGATTTGACATTTCAGTGACTGGAGTGCTGTGACCGACACAGATATGCGGGCATAACCGTACCCCACTCTACCCGTAATATCCGCAAAGGGCTGACCCAGCTGCTGGAGGAGATATGTGGGGCAAACCTATAGCCGTGACCGACACATATTTGCTCACTTTCCGGTGAGTGGAGAGCCGCGGCAAAGATCTGCTATGTAGGTGCTATTTTTTGAGTGGTTATCCAGAAGAACTGCTAATAAACCCGAAGATGATTAGGAAAGAGTCGCTGTATAGATGCTTTTTGATGTAATTATACAAATTTGTAATTTATTATTGGTTTAATAAAAAATTTGTGTTGATCCATTTATATATTATGAATATAATATTATTTTATATAAAATATATTCAAATTTGTACTCACAATATAAAAATTTGTATAGTATTATTAAAAAAATACGAATTAATGGTTTTATGTTGTATAAATATTACTCACAATATTAAAAAATTGTATAATATTACTTTAAATGTTAATACGTGGCGGATCGGTCGATCCCTGGCGGATCGATGTTCACACACAGATACTATGCACGTTGTCTGGTTACACTTTCAAACATAACAAACACAAACCCTAACACAGCGATTCCAGATCCGAACTTCGTCGCCGTTTAACACAAGCTATTCCAGATCCGACAACATCAAGGTAAATAAAATACTTGTATTATCTCTAGTTTGATATAGGTTTTGATTTAGATTGAGGGTTAGGGTTTGAAGTTTGAATTCGGATTTGAAAACGGGTGGGATTAATGGTTTGAAAACGGGTTACGGGTTATATTTGGGTTACGGGTTACGGATTTGAAACGGGTTACGGGTTAAGGGTTTGAAAACGGGTGGGATTAATGGTTTGAAAATGATTTACGGGTTAGATTTGGGTTACGGGTTTGAAAACGAGTTACGGGCTATGGGAACCAACTGGATGCCCTACCCATTCAGCCGCCGATTCTCCCGCAAGAGCTGGGCAGTTCACGGGTACAGGGCATGCGCATCATCCGGAAGATTGACGACAAGTATCACCTGGTCAGTGATATACATTCTCCCCCGTACGTTGAGGTCCCACTTGTTGAGCCTCCGCCAATCGAGGTGCCGAAGGTGCATATTCAGAGCGGCTGGTTTGACATGCGGACGGTGATGAGGGCGAGGACGGTGATCAAGTACGTTCTATTTTATCGGTTAATTTTTTTGGATTTTCGTGTTATTAACGTTAATTTAACATGTTCATAACAGGCACCGCATCAACACCCGCAGCACGTTCCACGTACATATCGCGTCGTGCGTTTGGATGCGGCCACTGACTCCGGGCTACAGAGAGTAGAGTGTGACATGTCACAGCTCCGTACTCAAATGACCTGGATGGTTGGGTATATGTCTGCCCAGCAACATGGAGCCCAGTACACAGCACCAGCGCCACGTTTCGACGAGGAGGGGAACGATGACGACGCGGGTGGTGCTGCATTTTAGATTTGTTTTTTGTATGCTGTTTCTTTTTCCCGAACTTGTTTGTTTTTTTTTTCGAACTCGCAATGTATTAATTATTACTATATAAATTTGGTTATGTGTTATGCTTATTTTGTTCGTTTTCAATTTTAAAACTGTTGTTTCATTATTACTTTAAAACCGATCAAAAATTGGTTACACCCGATTAACAAAAAAAGAAAACAAATAGAACTCATTAGGTAGTAATTATTATTATTATTATTATATAAATTTCGTTCCTTTTATTTTGTTCATTTTTAATTTTAAAATTGTAGTTTCGTTGTCATTTTAAAAATCGATCAAGAAATGGTTACACCCGACTAACAAAAAAACAAAAGAAACAAAATAAAAGAAAAAACAACAAATAGACAAAAAAAAACAATTAAATAACCAAAAAAAAGACTGCAAAATGACAAAAAAAACACATTTTTCCAAAACACTCCAGCAATCCATGACGGATCGCCCGATCCCTGGCGGAATGAGTGGGTGTTTTGGAAACACCATATGGTGCATGTAACAAATCAGTAAAAAAAGGTAAAATAAGTTGAAACCCCTTATCCTTTGAATGATGATGACGAAACATAAAACAAAATACATCTGTTTCTCTTGATGCCTCTCCACTCTTTGCAAAAACCAATTGAAACAAAAAATAATAAAACATATACTCAAAATCCCATAGAAAAGTAAACAAAGACCCATTTATTTTGCTTAAGTCTAAATACTAATGCAATCAACAAAAAACATATGGGCATACATGGGATATGTAAAAAGAAGGCTGATGTAAAATTGTTAAAAAGAATTGAAGACCTTAAGTACTGTGTTTGCCGATTGGCGGAGGAAGCATTGTCAATCGAAGCCCCACGCGCCGCTGCACCACCTAGCGTTACCGCCTCCACACAATTGGTATTCCGACGACTCATGCACGATTTAGATGCAGTTACGACAAAGTGGGTTAGGCTTTAAATTGTTTAGTGGTGGTTATGGCGATTTAGAGGTGATTCACCGTAAAAGACGATGGTCATGAGCAAATGGTTCGCTAGAACAACTTCAAAGTACCGCCGAATCTGGTTTTTCATAAACATGGACCTTGTTCGTTGTACTTCAGATTTGGTGCGATGTTGACCGTTGAAAGATCCTTTAAGTCACTTGAACTAAAGTAGAAAAGTGGTGGAACTTTGATTTCTATCGGGAGATTTGGAGGTATTTGGAGATGATGACGATGGCGAATTAAATATATTTGGAGATAATGATAATGAGTGGTGCATATCACATTGATAAAAAGGACATAACCATCTCTCATAGAGCATCCACAATAACAAGCATAAAAAACCGCCACATCAACGCCACATCAGATCTCAAACTTTTCTCAAAAACCCAAACTTACTTCCACAACAACAACAAACCTTCATAAACACATCATCACCTACCACTTTATATTTAACCAAATAAAAAGACTTTATAATATTTTAATTTTTATATATAATCAATTAGTAACTTTTAATATATTAATTTTATATCTAAATATCTAATAGTAACTTTTAATATAATAAAGTACAAATCACCGTCACTACACCTTCCCCTTTTCCTTTCGCATTCCCATTTTAGACCTTAACTGCATCCATCTCTCGTTGGATATTAGAAATTGATTGATTCAAACCTTCGCTGGCAAACATAAGTCGATCTACTCATAAATCAAATGGCAGTGGAGAAGATGAAGGGGATCTAATGGTATTTCTTCAACGGGATGGAAACTAGAGAGGATGAATATGATATGTGCCACCAAGTAAGTTTGTATTAGAGAGAAAGAGGAACCCACGCTTCAAGTCCGCCGCAGGTTTGCAGAGCCGGACTTGCAACGATCCTCAGTGCTCCACAACGGCGGAGTCCGGCTCCCGTCACGTACGTCGACTGCCACATCGGATTGGACCTCGGGGCGTATAGCCCGTTGCTGATGCTCTTATATTTTCATATGACAAAAACCAAGAAAGTAAATAAGTAAATGACAATAATAACCTTCTTAGATTAATTTATTAAACATGAAAAAAGGTGTGGCATAAGGTGAGTCACGTATTGAGTTTCAATGATTTTATCAACTGGAATAAATTTTCACCTTATCAATTCCCTAAGATTTAGTTCATTTCAGAATTGTTTCTTATTGCGAGAAGTGCGAGAAATAAATTCAATCAATCAGAATTTTTCTCTTATTATATCATTTATTTAATACAAGGTTGTCATAATAAAATATGTATTTTTTCATATTCGGTAGGTCATAATTTATAGAGTAGAGAAGTTACAATTAATTTGTTTTCATATTTTTTTAATATATAGTCACAACCTATATTGATTATATTGTTTTTTTTTATTTTATCTAAAGAAATTTGGTTGATTTAATTATATAAATTTTTTTATTCGCATAATTTCAATTTTATACCTTTATCTAGAAAATAGTTCTTAAATTTAATAGCGCCGATAAAGTTACACAATCACATAAATGAACATCACACATTACATAAATGAACCTACACATGAATAAAATTGCCCAAACACAATTCAAAATATCACCCACAGAGTACATATACAAACCTACACAGGATAAAAATTACACATACACCATTTGAAATACCACATACACTGTACATATATGAACCTACACAGTAATATATGAACCTACACAATAAAATAAACGAACTTGCACACAATAAAAATTACACATGCACCATTAGAAATACTAGTTACACAATAAATATATGAACATATACTATAATATATGAACCTATAAAGTACATAAACGAATCTACACACAATAAAAAAACACACACACAATTCGAAATTCCAGATACACAATATATATACGACCCTACACAATACATAAATGAACCTATAAACGATAAAATTAGACATAGACAATTAAAAATACCACCAATACAGTACAAAATAAACTTTTTTATTACATTAAAATACATATATTAAATAATCAATAATGATAATAACCTATACTCGTAAAATTTTCAAATACACTTTCTGATACCATCTACACGTGCAGGGGTGTATACACGTGAATCACAACATAAGCAGGAAGAACAAAATTTCGAAGTACAATCCACTCACTTTTGTTATTATATAAATATGTGACTTTTCCAGTTATTTAATTACTTTTTCTTCTCTCTTTTTTTTATTCCTTGGAATATACTCACAAGTCGCAAGTTCAATGTACAAGTAGTATTTATTGCATATAATATATATTTTAGTTTTTTTTTTCTATTAGGTCCTGCTTGTTTTTCAGAGGTAAAATGATTTTAGTATGCGGACGAAATATCCGGACATTTATAGTAGAAGAGGTGGACCAAACCTTTGTTTTCTGAAAGAAGAAGGTTATTTGTTTTTAACGTCTGTAGAATACGAAAATAAACTGGTGCTGGTGTACAAACTATGGTAGCGGGTGGTGGTGGTGTTGGAAGGTGGTAGTGGACGACAGTGGTGGTGGACGATGGTGAATTTTAGTGGTGGTGGGTATGGTGGGTGGTGGTGTTGGCAGACGGTGGGTGGTGGAGGTGTACAATGGCGATGGGTCTTGTAAATGATCCAAAGGTTGAGATTTGTTGAAAGAAAAGTAATCTTTCTACAAATATTTTAATCATTTAAAATAATAAAAGGGAAATATAGTAATTTAAGTTGTCCATATTTTATGTTAGCCATTTAGCATGTTTAATTCTCTCTCCTATGTCATTTCTCACTTACGTCATTTCTCTCTCCTGTTTTGGGTATTGTGTGTTTTTTTGAACATTTTTTGAACATTTGTTTTTCGAACAGTTTAAATATGAATTAATTAAACATCTCCAATTAAATATGTATTTCGAACATTTTACATACTAGTTTTTTTTCAAGTACAAAAAGTTCTTTAATATAATAAGAATGTTTTAAAAAATATCCTTGAACTAAAAACAAAACAATTGTATTCTAAATATGTCTCACGAACAACCCTAAGATAACGTTTGGTATTTGTGACAATCGTCAATTTCAGGTTAACTCCGTTAACTCAACTCCGTTAATTCAAACTTAAAGATCATTGAATCTATAACGCACAGCGCATTACATTTAAACTAAGGTTTAAATGACGCTTGACACTTACTACATGTGTAGTCTTTCGGGAATTGCACCGAAACGCAAACGAATTGACGCAAACAATTGATGAATAGACCAAAAATGTCAAAACAATAATTATGTGATAATTATGTGTTAGACTTATGTGTTATGTGATAACATTGTTATAAACGTTAACTCAATGTGCTAGAACTAGTTAATTAAGCTAGAAAAGTAACATTTGAAAGTTAAGGGACCAAAGTGTATTATATTATTATTATTATTAATATTAACCTAAACCCTAAACTCTCTCCTCTCTTCCTCCCAAACCCGACGGCAGCCTTTAGACCCCCCCCCCTTGCGATCGGCCCTCATAAACACACATACAATCAAGATTGTTCAAGTTTGATTGAAGATTAAGGTGCTAGGAAGGTATAAACAACTATCCTATGCATCCTCTATGCTTAATTTCGATTTTTAATGGGTTAATTATAAACCCTAGGTCCGATTTTTATATGTGATTGTGTTCATGTGTCTTGTTTTGATTGAAAGATGTATTGATTGTTGAATTGATAACTAGTATTGGTGTTAATGCATGTTAATCGTTTGTTTCTTGATTTTGAGTTCAAGTAAAACCCTAATCATGGATGTAATGTGTAATTGATGTGCATGGATAGTGATTATGGTGTTTAGAGTGTTATATGAACGGATTATGGTCTATAGATGGTTAATATGTGGAGTTTTGTGGCAAACAGTTTCTGGACAGATTGTGTTGTTGATGTTCAATTGACTGTATCTGGGTGTAAATGTAAAAATTTGGTTGAGATTATTGATACTACAGTAAACTAGGTTGAGTCTAGTTTCTAAAGAATATAAATTTGCAATTTTTGGACGTGTAAATGTTAACCTTTATGATTTTACAAAAACGTTGTGCAAAGCTGAGTTGTTAGACCTGCTGTTAGGTTGTTTTGTAAATGTTATATCTCATGAACTACGAGACCAATTGGGTTGGTTCCACTTCTGGAAGTTGACTTGTTGAGTTAGGAACCTAACCCAAGTGGTTTTGCATTTGTTGGATTTTTCATTTAACGGGAATTTCAAATAACATTCTGTTGCGCATGAAGTTGACTGTTATGAGCTTGCTGTAATGTTTTGACAATTATGAGAAATCTATGTGGAATAAAAATAAAATAAAATATGTTCTGGAAACCTACCACATGAATTCTTTTGTGATGATTTTTGGTAAATTAATTGAGATGCTATGATCGGTGGAATAATACAATCTTTCAAGTAGAATTTCTGTCTCGGTGAAACTAGCTGCTGAATTTTGTGAAAATGCATGAAACATGATAATTGCTAGTTAATTGTTATGTTTTGACCAAATTGCCCCGTGGGGAATACTTGCTAAATAGTTGTCGTGTTTTGACCAAATTGCCCTTGCGGGGAATAATTGCTAGTTAATTGTCATGTGTGACCAAATTGCCCTTACGGGGAGTAATTGCTAGTGATGTACATTATTAATACATGACACGTAAATAATTGCTCACACATGTAATGTCTCACGAATGTACTTGTTAAAGTCACACACGATTCACAAACGAAACACGAAACACATTGTGTGCATAGGTATTATGTGCCGAGTCTAGAGACTCGATAATAGTTCCGACACTTAGAAAACTCTCTTTGTTATTTTAGAACGCTAGAGAGAGTTTTTCTGTGACGCGCATCCTTTGGTGAATTATTTTGGGAATTCTTCGCAAACAGTGAGTTCACTTACCCCTCTAAACTGTTTTCAAACGCTTTTCACTTGGGGAGATAACATACTCCGAAAATGCATTTAAGATTTTGTTAGTATAAATTATATATCACTTGTAAAGACTAAGTGGCAAACGCAATAACTAACCTGTAGAGCGTGTGCTCGGAGCTGTTGTTTCTTGTTTGGAGCGTGATGTTGGTTACATGCGCTATACGAGAGCGAACGTTTCCGGACTGTTAAAAGATGGAACCGAGACTAAGGAGGAAATTGCCCGCATGACAGCGGCCATGAAGGAAATGCAAGAGGCTAGTTATCAACAGATGAAGATTATGAGAAAGATGCAAGCCGAGATGATAGACTTGCAAGAACACCTCCAAGTAGCAAGGACCCGTACCGAGATAGCTTTAGAGCGTTGCGATGTCTTACAAATGCAAATTGCTCAGAACGCAGCCGAACCTGAGGCAGAACCTGAGGCAGAGCCTGAAGAGGAACCCGAAGAAGATCCTGAAGAGGAGCCTAAGGAGGATCCAGAGGAAGATCCCGAGGAGGAACCTGAAGAAGAACCGGAGGAAGAACCGGCTGAGGAGGAGGCACACTCAGAGGTGTCCTCAGACGATGACATCTAAGGATGATAACACCTAGATGGAGGGGTTGTCTCCATCCAAACTATTATTTTTCTATGATTTTAAGGATTGATTTGAAATACTTTGTAACGAATACAATGGTTTTAATCATGAATTTTTATTTGGATTAATAGATGGTTGTGATGTGATGTGATGTTTGTTCTTCATTTCTTTCTTACCTATCTTTTTATTACATGTATGACGTGTTGCATATGAAAGAAAAATTCATGTTTAACATTTTATGCTGTGATTCTAGGAAATGGCTGGAAGAAACGCTGGACACGGACGTGGTAACATCAACTTGATTGCAGCAGAACTCCAAACTCTGCTGAATGACCACGCGGCGGCCGCTCTAGCCGCACATGTACAGAACCAAGCTGGAGGTCCAATTGGAACGTGTACATTCAAGAATTACCTTGGCTGCAAGCCCAGTACGTTTAAGGGCATTGAGGGAGCTATAGGCTTCCTGCGTTGGGCTGAGAAGGCCGAATCGGCGTTTGAAATGTGTAATTGTCCCCCTGCCAGTAGGGTCAAATTTGCTGCTGGAACACTTGAAGATTCTGCCCTCACTTGGTGGAATTCGAACGTACAGATTCTTGGATTGGAACTGGCTAACGCGATGAACTGGGAGGAGTTCAAAAACATGATGCGAGAAGAGTACTGTCCGAGAGAGGAGATTGCAAAGTTGGAGTCAGAGTTTTGGTCATTGAAGATGGTGGGTTCAGAAATCGAAGCCTACACTACCCGTTTTCACGAGTTAGCTGTGATGTGCCCACGGATGGTAGACCCGCCGAGTAAGAGGATTGAAATGTATATTGATGGGTTAGCACCGCAGATTCAGGGCATGGTGACGTCTTCCAGACCAGCCACGATTCAACAAGCGATCCGGTTAGCTCACAAACTGACGGATCAAGCAGTGACCCAAGGTGCGCTACCACCTAGGGGTTCAACCACTAAAGCCCGTGACAACCCGAGTACTGACAACAACAGCAACAATAACCCGAGCAATGGAAAGAGAAAGTTTGACAACACCAGATCCTCACTCTCGAACCCTCCACAGTAACAACACTACCGTAAGCCCGAACTCACTCGGGGCTTCAACAATCAGGGTCACAACAACAATAGCAACGGTGGCGGGCAGGGTTTGAGCGGATATGCTGGGAAATATCCGAATTGCAACAGGTGCAACTATCATCATGCTGGCCCGTGTGACCGTGTCAAGTGTCTGAGATGCGGAAAGATGGGTCACCAGGCAAAGGAATGTAGAGGAGACCTTGCGGCAAAGGGTGCTCCTAAACCACCTATTACGACTAAGGGATGTTTTGAGTGTGGTCAAGAGGGCCATTTTAAGAAAGACTGCCCTAAGCTGAAACAGAACGACAACAATGGAGGTAATGGAAGTGGCAGTGGTGTTGGAAACAATGGTAAAGGAAGGGCTTTTGTTATTGGGTCGGGTCAAGCCCGCAATGATCCGTACGTGGTGACTGGAAAGTTCCTGTGAACGATTGTTTTGCTTCTGTATTGTTTGACACTGGAGCTGATAGGAGTTTTGTGTCGAAAGCCTTTAGTCAACTCTTAGACTTAACTCCAACCCCGTTAGATGCTAAGTTTCCTGTAGAATTAGCCGACGGAAAGTCTGTAGAAACGACTCATGTACTTGCGGGATGTAAGTTAAAACTGTCAGGTCATGTTTTTGATATCGACCTTATTCCTTTTACGCTTAGTAGTTTCGATGTCGTGGTCGGCATGGACTGGTTATCCGAGAACCGAGCGGAGATTATATGTCACGACAAGATAGTCCACATTACTAACCCTTCCGGCGAGATCATTTCGATCCGAGGTGAGAGAAGCGGCATGACCACCAGCGTCATTACCCTCATGAAGGCGCAGAAGTATCTACGAAAGGGTCATCCAGAATTTTTGGCGCAGATTGTTGAGAAACCCGCGGAGGAGAAGCGAATTGAAGATATACCGATTGTGCGAGATTTTTCGGAAGTTTTCCCGGAGGATTTTCCTGGACTCCCTCCTATTCGACAAGTCGAATTCCAAATCGAGTTGACCCCCGGTGCAGCGCCCATAGCACGAGCACCGTGTCGACTCGCACCGGCGGAACTTCAGGAGTTGTCCACTCAGTTGCAAGATTTGTTGGATAAGGGTTTTATCCGACCTAGCTCATCGCCATGGGGAGCCCCTGTCTTATTTGTCAGAAAGAAGGACGGGACTTTCCGCATGTGCATCGACTACTGGGAGTTGAACAAGGTGACGGTCAAGAACCGTTATCCTTTACCCCGAATTGACGATCTGTTTGACCAGCTTCAAGGATCGAGTTACTACTCGAAGATCGATCTGCGATCTGGTTACCATCAATTAAGAGTGCGCGAAGAAGATATCTCAAAGACGGCTTTCAGAACACGGTATGGTCACTACGAGTTTTCGGTTATGCCTTTTGGCTTAACTAACGCACCAGCCGTATTTATGGATCTCATGAATCGAGTATGCAGGGCGTACCTAGACAAGTTTGTGATTGTGGTCATTGATGATATTCTCGTTTACTCCAAGGACAAGGCTGACCACGAGGAACACTTAAGGGTAATTCTGGAATTATTGAAGAAGGAACAACTGTACGCAAAACTCTCGAAATGCGAGTTTTGGCTTCGCGAGGTTCACTTTTTAGGACATGTGATCAACGAGAACGGTATCCATGTCGATCCCGGTAAGGTAGAGGCCATCAAAAACTGGGAAGCGCCTAAGACTCCGACTGAGGTACGGCAATTCCTAGGACTGGCCGGCTACTACCGCGTTTCATCGAGGGATTTTCAAAGATTGCTCAACCCCTCACCGCTTTGACTCACAAAGGCACTAAGTACAATTGGGGTGACGCGCAAGAATCCGCTTTTCAACTGTTGAAAACCAAACTCTGTAGCGCCCCTATTTTAGCCCTCCCCGAGGGAACAGAGAATTTTGAGGTACATTGTGACGCATCGATACAAGGTCTCGGTTGTGTGCTGATGCAACTCGAGAAGGTTATAGCTTATGCCTCTCGACAACTACGGATTCACGAGAAGAACTACACGACCCATGATTTGGAACTCGGAGCTGTGGTGTTTGCCCTTAAGATATGGAGGCATTACTTGTACGGTACCAAGTTTACCATTTACACCGACCACAAGAGTCTCCAACATATCTACGATCAGAAGGAGCTGAACATGCGACGGCGTCGTTGGGTCGAGCTGCTTAAGGATTATGATTGTGCCATCAAGTACCACCCTGGCAAGGCCAATGTAGTGGTCGACGCTCTCAGCAGGAAAGAAACCGATAAACCCAGGCGAGTGCGAGCATTGCAACTCACGATTCGTGCCAACTTACCCGATCAAATTCGCGAGGCGTAACTCGAAGCTTTGAAAGATGATAATCTTCCATCAGAACTCATGCGGGGCATGAACAAACAACTTGAAACCAAATCGGACGGGGTCCGATATTTTGAGAACCGAATTTGGGTTCCACGATACGGAGAGTTGAGAACTCTAGTGATGGACGAAGCTCACAAGTCCCGATATTCTATCCACCCTGGCTCAGATAAAATGTACCATGACTTAAAGGCACTTTACTGGTGGCCGAACATGAAAGCCGACATTGCCACCTACGTGAGCAAATGCTTGACTTGTGCCAGAGTCAAAATAGAATACCAGAAACCATCTGGCCTGCTACAGCAACCGGAACTTCCAATGTGGAAATAGGAACACATTTCAATGGATTTTATCACGGGATTACCTAAAACACCGACGGGATGCGATACCATCTGGGTGATCGTTGACCGGTTGACTAAGTCGGCACACTTCTTAGCGATTAAGGAATCGGACAAAATGGAAAGACTGACTCGCGACTACATGAAAGAAGTGGTGTCTAGACACGGAGTGCCTGTCTCAATCATTTCTGATCGAGATTCCCGTTTCACTTCGCACTTTTGGAAGTCACTGCAAAGCGCACTAGGCACCCGTCTTGATATGAGCATAGCATACCATCCTCAGACGGATGGGCAAAGTGAACGAACTATTCAGACCTTAGAGGACATGTTGCGTGCATGCGTGTTGGATTTCGGAAAAAGTTGGGAACCTCACCTACCTTTGGTAGAGTTTTCGTATAATAACAGCTACCACGCAAGCATTAAAGCAGCGCCGTTTGAAGCACTGTACGAACGGAAGTGTCGATCACCTCTCTGCTGGGCAGAGGTGGGTGACAGCCAAATCACTGGTCAAGAACTGGTACTCGAAACTTCGGAAAAGATTGTTCAAATCCGAAACCGCATGGCAGCAGCACGAGATCGCCAAAAGAGTTAAGGCCAACAAGCGCCGAAAACCTCTCGAATTTCAAGTGAATGACCAAGTGTTACTCAAAGTCTCACCTTGGAAAGGTATGGTTCGCTTTGGGAAGCGAAACAAACTCAACCCACGATACGTTGGCCCTTATCGAATAACTGAGCGCATTGGTCCGGTGGCGTACCGACTGGACCTACCAACGGAACTCAGTGGCGTACACAATGTATTCCACGTATCCAATTTGAAGAAATGCCTATCTGATGAAACCCAAGTAGTCCCTTTGGATGAACTGCAAGTTGATGAACAATTACGCTTCATTGAAGAACCAGTCGAAGTTTTGGATTGGGAAACCAAAACGCTCAAGCACAGCAAAATTCCAATCGTTAAGGTTCGTTGGAACTCGAGACGTGGACCGGAGTTCACGTGGGAACGCGAGGATCAAATGATGAAAAAGTATCCTCACCTTTTTGAAGGGCTGACCAAACACAGAAAACCGTAAAACCAGGCAAACCGTCAGAAATCACCGGAGGTATGAATTAAATTTCGGGACGAAATTTCTTTCTACTAGGGGATGATATGACAAACTGAAAATTTTTCTTACTTTTTCAGACACTCATCACGACTTGACTCAAATTTTCGGGACGAAAATTCTTTAACATGGGAATGATGTGACAATCGTCAACTTCAGGTTAACCCCGTTAACTCAACTCCGTTAATTCAAACTTAAAGATCATTGAATCCATAACGCACACCGCATTACATTTAAACTAGGGTTTAAATGACGCTTGACACTTACTACATGTGTAGTCTTTCGGGAATTGCACCGAAACGCAAACGAATTGACGCAAACAATTGATGAATAGACGAAAAACGTCAAAACAATAATTATGTGATAATTATGTGTTAGACTTATGTGTTATGTGATAACATTGTTATAAACGTTAACTCAATGTGCTAGAACTAGTTTAGAACTAGTTAATTAAGCTAGAAAAGTAACATTTGAAAGTTAAGGGACCAAAGTGTATTATATTATTATTATTAATATTAACTTAAACCCTAAAATCTCTCCTCTCTTCCTCCCAAACCCGACGGCAGCCTCTAGACCCCCCCCCCCTTGCGATCGGCCCTCATACACAAACATACAATCAAGATTGTTCAAGTTTGATTGAAGATTAAGGTGCTAGGAAGGTATAAACAACTATCCTATGCATCCTCTATGCTTAATTTCGATTTTTAATGGGTTAATTATAAACCCTAGGTCCGATTTTTATATGTGATTGTGTTCATGTGTCTTGTTTTGATTGAAAGATGTATTGATTGTTGAATTGATAACTAGTATTGGTGTTAATGCATGTTAATCGTTTGTTTCTTGATTTTGAGTTCAAGTAAAACCCTAATCATGGATGTAATGTGTAATTGATGTGCATGGATAGTGATTATGGTGTTTAGAGTGTTATATGAACGGATTATGGTCTATAGATGGTTAATATGTGGAGTTTTGTGGCAAACAGTTTCTGGACAGATTGTGTTGTTGATGTTCAATTGACTGTATCTGGGTTTAAATGTAAAAATTTGGTTGAGATTATTGATACTACAGTAAACTAGGTTGAGTCTAGTTTTTAAAGAATATATATTTGCAATTTTTGGACGTGTAAAAGTTAACCTTTATGATTTTACAAAAACGTTGTGCAAAGCTGAGTTGTTAGACCTGCTGTTAGGTTGTTTTGTAAATGTTATATCTCATGAACTACGAGACCAATTGGGTTGGTTCCAGTTCTGGAAGTTGACTTGTTGAGTTAGGAACCTAACCCAAGTGGTCTTGCATTTGTTGGATTTTTCATTTAACGGGAATTTCAAATAACATTCTGTTGCGCATGAAGTTGACTGTTATGAGCTTGCTGTAATGTTTTGACCATTATGAGAAATCTATGTGGAATAAAAATAAAATAAAATATGTTCTGGAAACCTAACACATGAATTCTTTTGTGATGATTTTTGGTAAATTAATTGAGATGCTATGATCAGTGGAATAGTACAATCTTTCAAGTAGAATTTCTGTCTCGGTGAAACTAGCTGCTGAATTTTGTGAAAATGCATGAAACATGATAATTGCTAGTTAATTGTTATGTTTTGACCAAATTGCCCCGTGGGGAATACTTGCTAAATAGTTGTCGTGTTTTGACCAAATTGCCCTTGCGGGGAATAATTGCTAGTTAATTGTCATGTGTGACCAAATTGCCCTTATGGGGAGTAATTGCTAGTGATGTACATTATTAATACATGACACGTAAATAATTGCTCACACATGTAATGTATCACGAATGTACTTGTTAAAGTCACACACGATTCACAAACGAAACACGAAACACGAAACACATTGTGTGCATAGGTATTATGTGCCGAGTCTAGAGACTCGATAATAGTTCCGACACTTAGAAAAATCTCTTTGTTGTTTTAGAACGCTAGAGAGAGTTTTTCTGTGACGCGCATCCTTTGGTGAATTATTTTGGGAATTCTTCGCAAACAGTGAGTTCACTTACCCCTCTAAACTGTTTTCAAACGTTTTTCACTTGGGGAGATAACATACTCCGAAAACGCATTTAAGATTTTGTTAGTATAAATTATATATCACTTGTAAAGACTAAGTGGCAAACGCAATAACTAAAGTCCTTCATTCACATCGAACCGTTTAATATTGGATAATAGCGAGTCATTGTTGAGTAGTACTACTGGGTTTGACAAACCCCACCCAACGCTAAACTCGACTGGAGGTCGAGTGGGTGTAATCTTGGCTAAACACATACCATGGTCGGGATAGACCTGGTGGCAAGGCAAATGATAAACAGTCAGCTTCGGTGTCGAACACTTAGTAATACTTGTTTTATAGGCTAGCTACCTATAGATATATAATTGATTTAACACTATCTGGTAACGCAAAACGCTGAACGCAAAACGCAAAACGCTTTATTTTATATAAACTTGTGAACTCACCAACCTCGTGTTGACACTTTTAGTATGTTATTCTCATGTAGCCGAGGCGGGCGCGCGGTATAGGAACATGCATTGCTTGAAAACGCTTTTGTTTATGCATACTGATTTTTAAACTGTTGTTATGGGGTTTTAAGTCGTCCTGCGTGACGCAACTTTTATCTTTTGGTTTTTTTTACGCTTCCGCACTTAATTTCATTTAAACGTTTTTATGGTTTGATTATAACTAATGATTCCGATCCTGTTAGTTCACACCCTCTGACGGTAAAACTCCGTTAGTGGATTTTGAGGGTGTGACAGTATTAAGGAAAAGGAGGCAAAATAGCATTGATCATTTCAAGTTAATGAAAAAAATCATGTTCGTTTGTTATGTGGTAATGGAATGAACCATTCCATAATGAATAATATTCCCTCCAAACATAGGATTTTCATTATTTAAGATATGTGTTTTCTTTCATTCCTTCAACAACAACAACAATAACAATATATTATTATTATTATTATTATTATAATAAAATAATTATTATATTAGAGTAATTATCATATTATCACTATTATTATTTATTATTGTTACTTGACGAGTTAACGCTTCACAATATGCATATGTGATTCAACATTGTTACGATTATTTTTATTTGGTTTAATAATCTCGTTGAAGCGCGCAAGTCTTGAAAATGAGTTAATATGAATATTCATATTATTAACGTTTATTATTTTTAATAATAATAATAATAAAGGGATGATCATTTTATTCTTATATGGTAACCGAACACAATAATGAAATGATAATGATTCATTTCATTCATTTGGCCATTCAATTCCCACGTCCATTCCATTCTATCATCCATTCAATTACATCATACCAAATAGACCATAGAATAGGATCCCTCCTGTGCTCTTTTTATGCGCTTGGATCTCGTTTTACTCGTGTCTTGGATCTTCTCGGCATCATAAACTTATTGTCTAGCTACAAGCTACAAACAAACAATTCTAATAATTAGTTTAGCTATACACAAAATCAATACCAAAATATACTTATATAGATTCTTACTGATAAGAACGAGATAATTGAATGATTTCTTAACTCCTTTATAAATAATAACAAATGTATTTACTCCTAACAGATAAAAACCCTATCTGAAAAACAAGGTTTCATCTTTTTTATCCAATTCAAAACTCAAAGAAATAATTGAATAAAAAAAAGGTAAAACAAATTCAAACCACTTATCCTTTGAATGATGATGACGAAACATAAAACAAAATACATCTGTTTCTCTTGGTGCCTATCCACTCTTTGCAAAAACCGATTGAAACTGAAAAAAAAAAATAAAACATATACTTAAAATCCCATAGAAAAGTAAACAAAGACCCATTTATTTTGCTTAATTCAAAATACTAATGCAATCAACAAAAAAAACATATGGGCATACCTGGCATATGTAAAAAGAAGGCTGATGTAAAATTGTTAAAAAGAATTGAAGAACTTAAATACCGTGTTTGTTGATTGGCAGAGGAAGCATTGCCAATCGAAGCCCCACGCGCCGCTGCACCACCTAGCGTTACCACCTCCACACAATTGGTATTCCGACGACTCATGCACGATTTAGATGCAGTTACGACAAAGTGGGTTAGGCTTTAAACTGTTTAGTGGTGGTTCTGGCGATTTAGAGGTGATTCACCGGAAAAGACGATGGTCATGAGCAAATGGTTCACCAGAAAAACTTCAAAGTACCGCCGAATCTGTTTTTTCATACACACGGACCTTGTTCGTTTTACTTCATATTTGGTGCGATGTTGACCGTTGAAAGATCAAGTCACTTGAACTAAAGTAGAAAAGTGGTGGAACTTTGATTTCTATTGGGAGATTTGGAGGTATTTGGGGATGATCACGATGGTGAATTAAATCTATTTGGAGATAATGATAATTAGTGGTGCATATCTCATTGATAAAAAGGACACAACCATCTCTCTTATATTTTTATATGACAAAAACCAAGAAAGCAAATGAGTAAATAACAATAATAACCTTCTTTGATTAATTTATTAAACATGAGAAAAGAAGGTGTGCCATAATGTGAGTCACGTATTGTGTTTCAATGGTTTTCTCAACTGGAATAGATTTTCACGTTATCATTCTCCAAAGATTTAGTTCATTTAAGAATTGTTTCTTATTGCGAGAAGTGAATTTAATCAATCAGAAATTTTCTCTTATTATATCATTTATTTAATGACAAGGTTGTTATAATAAAATGTTTATTTTTTCATATTTGGTAGGTCATAATTTATAGAGAAGTTACAATTAATTTGTTTACATATTTTTTAATATATAGTCACAACATATATTGATTTCTTATTTTTTTATTTTATCAAATGCAATTTTGTCGATTTAATTATATAAATTTTTTTATTCGCATAATTTCAAGTTTATACCTTTATATATAATTTCAATTATATATAAACCCTACATAGTATAAACTACAAAGTAAATTGTTTTATTTTTCACATTAAACTACACATAATAAATAACAAATCATGTTAATAAAACTCAATTTCCACCTACATAATACGTGAATATGTGTTTGTAATACATAAATCCGTATAGGCAACACATAATATTTAACTCATTTAAAGAAATATGATGGGAGAAGTTATAATATTTGACTAAAATTATATATTTTTTAAACATTAGTTGGATTAATAACATAAACTAAGAAACAAAAATTAAAATAATTTAAAGGTAACATTTGATTACTTATTAACTATAACAAATAATGCTATTAATGACTAAAGTTTCATTTCGAAAAGTCTACAATGCAAATATAAAATTACCCTTATTTATTAAAATCTGGGTAGATTAATAAATTCTTAATTACTAGTTTGTCATAACTTTTTTAATCCAATGATTACGCATAATTAATGATCTAAATTTATTTATCGCACTTCTCGCATGAACCGACCCCTATATATATATATATATATATATATATATATAAGATTAGGTTCATTTCAGAAGTGTTTCTTATTGCGAGAAGTGCGAGAAATAATTATAACCAATCATATTATTTCTTTTTAATTTTTGATTTTTTTAAATTCAAGGGTATAATAGTAAAATATGATTTACTTTTTTTTTGGTAACTAATAGAATTAAATTATATGTAAGTAACAATTCATTAACATGTGTTTGAATTTTATATGATCTTTAATTCTATTTTCTTCTTTATCGATCAATCCACTTTACTTAAGATATTGATGCAAATTTGCATACGTTATCCATTGAGTTGGAAATTAATAGTTCGATCAAATAATCTGAATATTATTATTGCATTAGTCTAGCATTTGTGTATACCCATTTTTGTATTTTATACAAATTAAATTTATTATAGATCCCATTTGCTATTCGGAAATTGTTATGATACCATCAATGCATTTTGTTTTGAATTTAAATACAATAAACAATTTACACATAAACAAACTTCATACTAAGATAATGAATTTATCACGTTAAACAAAAACACTAGAGTACAAACTTTATCCAACTTTCATAAACGAGTCATAAACACTTCACCAACTAGTTTAGCTGTTAATAAAAAACAAAGCGTGAATAAAAAATGGATTAAACCACCAAAACACTTGACCGAACGGTATCTTATTATCTTATACTACTCTTGGATCTGCCAAACATTAATTAAGATTCTAAAACCTCCAAAATATGAGAGTTTTTGTCTTATGTCTGAAAGCATAATCTTGTTCAAGGATGAATTATTAAGTATGACCTGCGAAAAAAAATTCACACTTTACAGGTGAAACTGTGGTAAAAAAACAAAACATGTATAGAAAATTTAACAATAAAAAATGCCGATTCAGAATCTTTAAACTAACAATCAATATTAAGCGTAAACAGAGTTTACCAAAGTCGATCTCGTGCAATAAACATATGAAGTGACAAAGTAATAACTAACCATGTTGTAATTACTAATTACTAAACTAGAAGATTGCATTCAGATGAGATATTTTAAACAATTTGATCTCATTTTTGTGTTGAGGCATAATTTGGCAACTTTTATGCATGTAGTAAAAAGCTAACAAACCTGACAAAACGCACAGCCGGGACAATTTTAAATCAATGGGTACTGGTATGTACTTGTTCCGTTGGTCTGGTCTGTCGGGCTAGACCAAGACTGCTAGGATGCTCAAATCATGGCATTTCACGAAAAACCTAGTTAAATTTGCAACAGATATTATAATAACGTTTCTTATCTCCCAGCGATATTTACCATCAGATAATTGCATAGCGCATTTCTCAGGGCACTTATAAAGCCAAAACTTTTGTTTGTTTCACATGTGCAACAATTGCTTGTTTCACCTGTACTTAGTGTACCAAAAATGAAATTTCAATGACCATGTATGTGCTTAGTTTTTACTTTTTAGACCACTATTAATACACATATAAAGAACATATATTTATCAGTAATACCCAAAAATGCTTATAAAGTGGGTATATAGTTCTTTTTGGAGAGGAATCAGCTTGCAACATATAACCTCAACTATTTGCAAACTTTACTTAACATAATGCTCTTTACTTAATAGAAAGTTCATAGGCAAATAAATATAAGAAATCGATAATTGCATATAGTCAATGCTTTGAAAATCAAGGTTTCACATTATCAAATTTTGATATAACAAACAATTATGTAAATCATCAGTTCTACACCTTTTAATCAGAAACATCATTAAGATTTAAGATTCATGAAGGTAATAGTTAACTAGAGCATATACGGATAACCTCACAAGCCCAAAAACACAAATTTCCTACACATAACCTCCTACATAGCATACATCTTCAATTAATATATAACTAGATTCACATCTCTCCCATATTCCACAATCCACATAAACATATTCCCTAAATGTAACCTCCATAGTAAACTACATGTACAACAATTGTAGTTCCTACATACATACATCATAATAACCTAAATTAAAATAAAGTTGTATTATCCTTTAGTATATATATGACACCAACACATCTTTAATACTAAATAATCAATTACATACAAAGAACAAATAAAAAGACAGTAACAATTTCTCATCAAGACTAAACATTGTAGTTATATACACCCATGAAAATTTATTCCAACACTATCCCACATAGTTGGTTCATTAAGTGTCTACATCATTCTATATCGTACCTACACACCTAAACATGAATCGAGCATACAAATCTAATATCATACCTACACATTAATCGAGCATACTAATCTATCATCATATCTACACATGAATCGAGCATACGTACACAAGAATAGAGCATGCCTACACAAGAATAGAGCATGCCTACACAAGAAATAGAGTATATAAATATAGCATCATACCTTCACATGAATCAAGCATACTAATCTATCATCAAACCTACATATCTATCGAGCATGTGTACACAGGAATCAAACATATCTACACAAGAATCGAGCATGCCTACACATGAATCGAGCATATCTACACAGGAATCGACCACACTAACCTAACATCATACCCACACGTGAATCAAGCATACTAATCCATCATCATACCTAAACATGAATTGAGCATACCGACACAGGTGTCAAACATATCTACACAGGAATCAAGCATACTAATCTATCATCATATCTACCTACACATGTATCGAGCATACCTACACAGAAATCGAGCATATCTACACAGGATTCGAGCCTACACATGAATCGAGCATACCTACACAGGAATCGAGCTTGCCTACACAGAAATCAAGCATGCATAAACATCAATTGAACATACGATCTGTTGTAAAATAAGGTGTCACACCCTCAAAATCCACTAACGGAGTTTTACCGTCAGAGGGTGTGAACTGGCAGGATCGGAATCATTAGTTATAACCAAACCAAAGAAAAACGTTTAAATGAAAGTAAGTGCGGAAGCGTAAAACCTTAATTCAAAAGTTGCGTCACGCAGGACGACTTAAAACCAAATGTAACTGTTAAAATTAAGTTTGCAGAATAAAAGTGTTTTCATTAATGCATGCTCCTAAACCGCGCGCCCGCCTCGGCTACCTGAGAATAACATACTAAAAGTGTCAACACAAGGTTGGTGAGTTCACAAGTAAAATAAGATAAATCGTTTAGCGTTTTGCGTAACCTCGTTACGACGTTTAAATGTTGCGTAACCCCGTTACGACGTTTGAGTGTGTTACCACGTTACAACGTTTGAGTGTGTAACTACGTTACAGCGTTTGAATGTGTAACTACGTTACAGCGTTTAAGTGTGTAACCACGTTACAGCGTTTAAGTGTGTAACCACGTTACAGCGTTTAAGTGTGTAACCACGTTACAGCGTTTAAGTGTGTAACCACGTTACAGCGTTTAAGTGTGTAACCACGTTACAGCGTTTAAGTGTGTAACCACGTTACAGCGTTTAAGTGTTTTGCATTACCAGATAGTGTTATGTCAAATTATATATCGATAGGTAGCTAATCTATACAACAAGTATCGCTAAGTGGTTCGCGACCGAAGCTGACTGTTTATCAAGTGCCCGTCACCAGGTCCTCCAGACCATGGTAAGTGTTAGCCAAAATTTACACCCACTCAACCTCCAGTTGAGCTTAGCGTCGGGTGGGGTTTGTCAAACCCAGTAGTACTACCCAAAAGTGACTCGCTATTCCAAATATTAACCGGTCCGATGTGTGGGACTTCAAATGTTACGTATGCCGCTTAGCCTTTACAAGTGATATATAATTTATAACAAAATCTTTCATATGCGTTTATCTCAGAAAATATGTTTATCGGAGTATGTTATCTCCCCCAAGTGAAAAACGTTTGAAAACAGTTTAAGAGTGGGGTAAGTGAACTCACTGTTTGCGAAGAATATCCGATCTAGATCACCGAGTGATGCGCGTCGTAGAAAACTCTCTAGCGTTCTAAAATAACAAAGAGATTTTCTAAGTATCGGAATGTTTAACGAGTCTCTAGACTCGGCACATAATACCTATGCACGTAACATGTTTCGTGTTTCGTTTGTGAATCGTGTGTGACTTAAACAAGTAAAATTGTGATACGATACATGAGTGAGCAATTACTTTCGTGTCACGTATTAATAACATACTTATTAGCAATTATTCCCGTAGGGGCATTTTGGTCAACAAACAAAGACTAACTAACCATTATTCCCCATAAGGGCAATTTGGTCAATTCATGGCAATCAACTAGCAACTATTCCCCGCAAGGGTATTTTGGTCAAAATACAACAATTATATAAAAACTATCATATTTCATGCATTCCTATACAACTCAGCAGCTAGTTTCGTTATGACAGAATTTCTACTTGAAAGATTGCACTAGTTTACCGATTATAACGTCTCAATTAATTTACCAAAAATTACCACAGGAGCATACATATCTTAGGTTTCCAGAACATCTTTTATCTTATTTTTATTCCATATAGATTGTTCATAATGATCAAAACATTACAGCTAACTTATATCAGTCAGATTCATGCACATCAGAATGTTATTTGCAATTACCGTTAAACGAAAAATCCAATAAATGCAAGACCACTTGGGTTTGGTTCCTAACTCAGTGAGTCAACCTCAAGAAGTGGAACCAACCCAATTGGTCTCGTAGTTCATGAGATATAACATTTACAACATAACCTAACAGCAGGTCTAACAGCTCAGCTTTGCATCACGTTTTTGTAAAATCATAAAAGTATACTTCCACTTATCCAAAAATTACGAATTTATACTTCATAGAAACTAGACTCAACCTAGTTTACTGCAGTACCCACAATCTCAATCAATTTTCACGTTTACACTTCGTTACAGTCAGTTAAACATCGTATATACGTTCTGTCCAGAATCTGTTCACATCAAAACTCATCATAATAACAATCTATGAACTATCATGCATCCATATAACCCTCTAGACACTATAACTACTATCCATGCATACTAATCACACCATACATACAAGATTAGGGTTTGTGTTTTAATTCAAATCAAGAACAACAATCAATCATGTATCAATATCAATCTAGTTATCAATCTATTATCCAACTAACAAGAATCATAACAATCACATACATACAAGATCGGCCGATTTAGGGTTTTCACACAACCCATCAAACATCAAAATTAAACAACAAAGAGGTAAGAGATGATCAAGTATACCTTCCTAGCACCTAGTTCTTGGATTAATCTCTTGATTTGATGTGTATATGTGTGTGATGGTGGACGGCAGCCGTGGGTCAAGAGAGGGAGAGAGAGCCGATCGGTGGTGTTGTAGGTTTAGAATAATAGGTTAGGGTTTGTTTATTAGTGATATATTTATAAACAAACAAGTTACACTCTAGTCCTTCTACTTTCAAGTGTTGTTTTTCTAGAACATTCTATCCTAACTTGCACATAATCATGACAATAATATAACACATAATCCTAACACATAGTTATCACATCATTAGTGTTTTAGTGTGCTTCGTTTATTCCTCAATCGTTTGCGTTTCGGTGCAAATCCCGAAAGACTACTACACATGTAGTAAGTGTTAAGCGTCATTTAAACCCTAGTTTAAATGTAATGAAGTATGCGTTATAGATTCAACGATCTTAAAGTTTGAATTAACGGAGTTGAGTTAACGAGGTTAACCTGAAATTGACGATTGTCACATCATTCCCATGTTAAAGAATTTTCGTCCCGAAAATTTGAGTCAAGTCGTGATTAGAGCCTGAAAAAGTAAGAAAGATTTTCAGTTTGTCATATCATCCCCTAGTAGAAAGAAATTTCGTCCCGAAATTTAGTTCATACCTCCGGTGATGTTTGACGGTTTGCCGGGTTTCGCGGTTTTCGGTGTTTGGTTAGCCCTTCAAAAAGGTGAGGATACTTTTTCATCATGTGATCCTCGCGTTCCCATGTGAACTCCGGTCCACGTCTCGAGTTCCAACGAACCTTAACAATTGGAATTTTGCTGTGTTTGAGCGTTTTGGTTTCCCAATCCAAAACCTCGACTGGTTCCTCAATGAACCGTAACTGTTCATTAACTTGTAGTTCCTCCAAAGGGACTACTTGGGTTTCATCAGATAGGCATTTCTTCAAATTTGATACGTGGAATACATCGTGTACGCCACTGAGTTCTGTTGGTAGGTCCAGTCGGTACGCCACCGGACCAATGCGCTCAGTTATCCGGTACGGACCAACATATCGTGGGTTGAGTTTGTTTCGCTTACCAAAGCGAACCACACCTTTCCAGGGTGAGACTTTGAGTAACACTCGATCGTTTACTTGAAATTCGAGAGGTTTTCGGCGCTTGTCGGCGTAACTCTTTTGGCGATCTCGTGCTGCTGCCATGCGATTTCGGATTTGAACAATCTTTTCCGAGGTTTCGAGTACCAGTTCCGGACCAGTGATTTGGCTATCACCCACCTCTGCCCAGCAGAGTGGTGATCGACACTTCCGTCCGTACAGCGCTTCAAACGGCGCTACCTTAATACTTGCGTGGTAGCTGTTATTATACGAAAACTCTACCAAGGGTAAGTGGGGTTCCCAACTTTTTCCGAAATCTAAGACGCATGCACGCAACATATCCTCCAGGGTCTGAATAGTCCGTTCACTTTGCCCATCCGTCTGAGGATGGTATGCGGTACTCATATCGAGACGTGTGCCCAGTGCGCTTTGCAGCGACTTCCAAAAGTGTGAGGTAAAACGAGAATCTCGATCGGAAATGATCGAGACAGGCACTCCGTGTCTCGACACTACTTCCTTCATGTAGACACGAGTCAGTCTTTCCATTTTGTCTGTTTCCTTAATCGCTAGGAAGTGCGCCGATTTAGTCAACCGGTCAACGATCACCCAGATGGTATCGCATCCCGTCGGTGTTTTAGGCAAACCCGTAATAAAGTCCATTGAGATGTGTTCCCATTTCCACATTGGGAGTTCCGGTTGTTGCAGTAGACCAGATGGTTTCTGGTATTCTATCTTGACTCTGGCACAAGTCAAGCATTTGCTCACGTAGGTGGCAATGTCGGCTTTCATGTTCGGCCACCAGTAAAGTTCCTTTAAATCATGATACATTTTATCTGAGCCAGGGTGGATAGAATATCGGGACTTGTGAGCTTCGTCCATCACTAGAGTTCTCAATTCTCCGTATCGTGGAACCCAAATCCGGTTCTCAAAATATCGGACCCCGTCCGATCTGGTTTCAAGTTGCTTGCTCATGCCCCGCATGAGTTCCGATGGAAGATTATCATCTTTCAACGCTTCCAGTTGCGCATCGCGAATCTGATCGGGTAAGCTGGCATGAATCGTAAGTTGCAATGCTCTCACCCGTCTGGGTTTATCTGTTTCTTTTCTGCTGAGGGCGTCGGCCACCACATTGGCCTTGCCAGTGTGGTACTTGATGGCACAATCGTAATCTTTAAGCAGCTCGACCCAACGACGCTGTCGCATGTTCAGCTCCTTCTGATCGTAGATATGTTGGAGACTCTTGTGGTCGGTGTAAATGGTAAACTTGGTACCGTACAAGTAATGCCTCCATATCTTAAGAGCAAACACTACAGCTCCGAGTTCCAAATCGTGGGTCGTGTAGTTCTTCTCGTGAACCCGTAGTTGTCTAGAGGCGTAGGCTATAACCTTCTCGAGTTGCATCAGCACACAACCGAGACCTTGTATAGATGCGTCACAGTGTACCTCAAAGTTTTCCGTTCCCTCGGGGAGAGCTAAAATAGGGGCGCTACAAAGCTTGGTTTTCAACAGTTGAAAAGCGGATTCTTGCGCGTCACCCCAGTTGTACTTAGTGCCCTTGTGAGTCAAAGCGGTGAGGGGTTGAGCAATCTTTGAAAATCCCTCGATGAAACGCCGATAGTAGCCGGCCAGTCCTAGGAATTGTCGCACCTCAGTCGGAGTCTTAGGTGCTTCCCAGTTTTTGATGGCCTCTACCTTACCGGGATCGACATGGATACCATTCTCGTTGATCACATGTCCTAAAAAGTGAACCTCGCGAAGCCAGAATTCACATTTCGAGAGTTTAGCATACAGTTGTTCTTTCTTCAGTAGTTCCAGAATTATCCTTAAGTGCTCTTCGTGGTCAGTCTCGTTCTTGGAATAGACGAGAATATCATCGATGAAAACAATCACGAACTTGTCGAGGTACGCCTTGCATACTCGATTCATGAGATCCATAAATACGGCTGGTGCGTTGGTTAGGCCAAAAGGCATAACCGAAAACTCGTAGTGACCATACCGTGTTCTGAAAGCCGTTTTTGAAATATCTTCTTCGCGCACTCTCAGCTGGTGATAACCGGATCGTAGATCGATCTTCGAGTAGTAACTCGATCCCTGAAGCTGGTCAAACAAATCATCAATTCGGGGTAAAGGATAACGGTTCTTGACCGTCACCTTGTTCAATTCCCGGTAGTCGATGCACATTCGGAAAGTCCCGTCTTTCTTTCGGACAAACAAGACAGGGGCTTCCCATGGCGATGAGCTAGGTCGGATAAAACCTTTATCCAACAAATCTTGCAACTGAGTGGACAACTCCTGAAGTTCCGCCGGTGCGAGTCGATACGGGGCTCGTGCTATGGGTGCTGCACCGGGTGTCAACTCGATCTGAAATTCGACTTGACGAATAGGAGGGAGTCCGGGCAAATCCTCCGGGAAAATTTCCGGAAAGTCTCGCACAACCGGTATGTCTTCAATTCGTTTCTCCTCCGCGGGTTTCTCAACAATCTGCGCCAAAATTGCCGGATGACCCTTTCGTAGATACTTCTGTGCCTTCAAAAGGGTAATGACGCTGGTGGTCATGCCGCTTCTCTCGCCTCGGACCGAAATGATCTCGCCAGAAGGGGTGGTAATATGGACTATCTTATCATGGCATATAATCTCCGCTCGGTTCTCGGATAACCAGTCCATGCCGACAACGACATCGAAACTACTAAGCGTAAAAGGAATAAGGTCGATGTCAAAGACATGACCTGACAGTTTCAACTTACATCCCGCAAGTATATGAGTTGTTATTACAGTTTTACCGTTAGCTAATTCAACAGGAAACTTAGCGTCTAACGGGGTTGGAGTAAGGTTTAAAAGTTGGCTAAAGGCCTTTGACACAAAACTCCTATCAGCTCCAGTGTCAAACAAAACAGAAGCAAAACAATCGTTTACAGGGAACTTACCAGACACCACATGCGGATCTCTGTGGGCTTGACCTGATCCAATCACAAACGCTCTTCCTTTGCCATTTCCTCCACCATTACTGCCACTTCCATTGCCCCCATTGTTGTCATTATGTTTCAGCTTGGGGCAATCCTTCCGGAAATGACCTTCCTGTCCACATTCAAAACATCCCTTAGTCGTCATCGGTGGCTTAGGAGCACCCTTCGCCGCAAGGTCTCCTCTACATTCCTTCGCTTGATGACCTATCTTTCCGCATCTTTGACACTTGACACGGTCACATTGACCAACATGATGAAAGTTGCACCTGTTGCACTTTGGATATTTCCCAACATATCCGCTCGAAACCTGCCCGCTACCGTTGTTGTTGTTGTTGTGATTCTGAGTGTTGAAACTCCGAGTAAATTCGGGCTTACGGTAGTGGTGTTGCGGTGGGAGGTTCGAGGATGAAGATCTGGTGTTGTCAAACTTTCTCTTCCCGCTGTTCGGGTTGCTGTTGCTGTTACTGTTGCTGACGTGGTCATTACTCGGGTTGTCACGGGCTTTAGTGGTCGAACCCCTAGGTGGTAACGCACCTTGGGTCACAGCCTGATCCGTCAGTTTGTGAGCTAAACGGATCGCTTGTTGGATCGTGGCTGGTCTGGAAGTCGTCACCATGCCCTGAATCTGCGGTGCTAACCCTTCAATGTACATTTCAATCCTCTTACTCGGCGGATCCACCATCCGCGGACACATCTCAGCCAACTCGTGAGAACGAGTAGTGTAGGCTTCAATTTCTGAGCCCACCATCTTCAGCGACCAAAATTCTGACTCTAACTTCGAAATCTCTTCTCTCGGACAGTACTCCTCTCGCATCATGTTCTTGAACTCCTCCCAGTTCATCGCGTTAGCCAGTTCCAATCCAAGAATTTGCACATCTGCACATCGTCTGGGGACACCTCTGAGTGTGCCTCTGGCTCAGCCGGTTCTTCCTCCGGTTCTCCTTCGGGTTCCTCCTCGGGATCTTCCTCGGGATCCTCCTCAGGCTCCTCTTCGGGATCTTCTTCAGGTTCTACTTCAGGCTCTGCCTCGGGCTCGGCCTCAGGTTCTGCTGCGTTCTGAGCAAGTTGCATTTGTAGGTCATCGCAACGCTCGAGTGCTATTTCGGTTCGGGTCCTTGCTTCTTGGAGTTGCTCATGCAAGTCTATCATCTCGGCTTGCATCTTCATCATAACCTTCGTTTGTTGCTTACTAGTCTCTTGCATTTCTTTCATTGCCGCTGCCATGCGGGCAATCTCCTCCTGAGTCTCGGTTCCGTCTTTAAACAGTCTGGAAACATTCTCTCTCGTGTAGCGCGTGTAACCCACATCACGCTCCAAACAAGAACCGACAGCTGCGAGAACTCGCTCCACAGGTTCGGTTATGGGTGGTAGGGTGTTAGGGTAAGCAGGGTGGTTCGGGTGAGGCAATGGGGGAACTTGTTCACGGTAGACCATACGTCTGATCATGTTGGGGTACCATTCCCAGCTAACGTTGTTGTCATACAAGCCTCCGGATAGGCGGTACCTCTTTGGTGCAGGAGCTTCGAGTTCCGGGACTACACGGGGTGGCGAGGCAGTAGGTAACTGCGGTTCCTTCCCGTGAGCATGCGTCATCGAATTGGATGATGATGAGGGTGGCGTCGACATTCCTACAGGTAAGCCGGGTATATGCGCGCGTATGAGTGAAGGAGATAAGGAAATAAGATTTCAAGACTACACAAACCTATGCAGTGCGTATCATTATAACTAATGGGTCGTCGCGGTTATAGTCTAGTATGCATGCAGTTTCTAGTTCGCTATAACCAATGGCTCTGATACCAATCTGTCACACCCTCAAAATCCACTAACGGAGTTTTACCGTCAGAGGGTGTGAACTGGCAGGATCGGAATCATTAGTTATAACCAAACCAAAGAAAAACGTTTAAATGAAAGTAAGTGCGGAAGCGTAAAACCTTAATTCAAAAGTTGCGTCACG
The DNA here is from genome assembly GCF_021521415.1 of Bidens hawaiensis. NCBI lineage: Eukaryota > Viridiplantae > Streptophyta > Magnoliopsida > Asterales > Asteraceae > Bidens > Bidens hawaiensis. The sequence continues at coordinate 30,607 of NW_027501510.1, read as the reverse complement.
CAGGACGACTTAAAACCAAATGTAACTGTTAAAATTAAGTTTGCAGAATAAAAGTGTTTTCATTAATGCATGCTCCTAAACCGCGCGCCCGCCTCGGCTACCTGAGAATAACATACTAAAAGTGTCAAAACAAGGTTGGTGAGTTCACAAGTAAAATAAGATAAATCGTTTAGCGTTTTGCATAACCTCGTTACGACGTTTAAATGTTGCGTAACCCCGTTACGACGTTTGAGTGTGTTACCACGTTACAGCGTTTGAGTGTGTAACTACGTTACAGCGTTTGAATGTGTAACTACGTTACAGCGTTTAAGTGTGTAACCACGTTACAGCGTTTAAGTGTGTAACCACGTTACAGCGTTTAAGTGTGTAACCACGTTACAGCGTTTAAGTGTGTAACCATGTTACAGCGTTTAAGTGTTTTGCATTACCAGATAGTGTTATGTCAAATTATATATCGATAGGTAGCTAATCTATACAACAAGTATCGCTAAGTGGTTCGCGACCGAAGCTGACTGTTTATCAAGTGCCCGTCACCAGGTCCTCCAGACCATGGTAAGTGTTAGCCAAAATTTACACCCACTCAACCTCCAGTTGAGCTTAGCGTCGGGTGGGGTTTGTCAAACCCAGTAGTACTACCCAAAAGTGACTCGCTATTCCAAATATTAACCGGTCCGATGTGTGGGACTTCAAATGTTACGTATGCCGCTTAGCCTTTACAAGTGATATATAATTTATAACAAAATCTTTCATATGCGTTTATCTCAGAAAATATGTTTATCGGAGTATGTTATCTCCCCCAAGTGAAAAACGTTTGAAAACAGTTTAAGAGTGGGGTAAGTGAACTCACTGTTTGCGAAGAATATCCGATCTAGATCACCGAGTGATGCGCGTCGTAGAAAACTCTCTAGCGTTCTAAAATAACAAAGAGATTTTCTAAGTATCGGAATGTTTAACGAGTCTCTAGACTCGGCACATAATACCTATGCACGTAACATGTTTCGTGTTTCGTTTGTGAATCGTGTGTGACTTAAACAAGTAAAATTGTGATACGATACATGAGTGAGCAATTACTTTCGTGTCACGTATTAATAACATACTTATTAGCAATTATTCCCGTAGGGGCATTTTGGTCAACAAACAAAGACTAACTAACCATTATTCCCCATAAGGGCAATTTGGTCAATTCATGGCAATCAACTAGCAACTATTCCCCGCAAGGGTATTTTGGTCAAAATACAACAATTATATAAAAACTATCATATTTCATGCATTCCTATACAACTCAGCAGCTAGTTTCGTTATGACAGAATTTCTACTTGAAAGATTACACTAGTTTACCGATTATAACGTCTCAATTAATTTACCAAAAATTACCACAGGAGCATACATATCTTAGGTTTCCAGAACATCTTTTATCTTATTTTATTCCATATAGATTGTTCATAATGATCAAAACATTACAGCTAACTTATATCAGTCAGATTCATGCACATCAGAATGTTATTTGCAATTCCCGTTAAACGAAAAATCCAATAAATGCAAGACCACTTGGGTTTGGTTCCTAACTCAGTGAGTCAACCTCCAGAAGTGGAACCAACCCAATTGGTCTCGTAGTTCATGAGATATAACATTTACAACATAACCTAACAGCAGGTCTAACAGCTCAGCTTTGCATCACGTTTTTGTAAAATCATAAAAGTATACTTCCACTTATCCAAAAATTACGAATTTATACTTCATAGAAACTAGACTCAACCTAGTTTACTGCAGTACCCACAATCTCAATCAATTTTCACGTTTACACTTCGTTACAGTCAGTTAAACATCGTATATACGTTCTGTCCAGAATCTGTTCACATCAAAACTCATCATAATAACAATCTATGAACTATCATGCATCCATATAACCCTCTAGACACTATAACTACTATCCATGCATATCAATCACACCATACATACAAGATTAGGGTTTGTGTTTTAATTCAAATCAAGAACAACAATCAATCATGTATCAATATCAATCTAGTTATCAATCTATTATCCAACTAACAAGAATCATAACAATCACATACATACAAGATCGGCCGATTTAGGGTTTTCACACAACCCATCAAACATCAAAATTAAACAACAAAGAGGTAAGAGATGATCAAGTATACCTTCCTAGCACCTAGTTCTTGGATTAATCTCTTGATTTGATGTGTATATGTGTGTGATGGTGGACGGCAGCCGTGGGTCAAGAGAGGGAGAGAGAGCCGATCGGTGGTGTTGTAGGTTTAGAATAATAGGTTAGGGTTTGTTTATTAGTGATATATTTATAAACAAACAAGTTACACTCTAGTCCTTCTACTTTCAAGTGTTGTTTTTCTAGAACATTCTATCCTAACTTGCACATAATCATGACAATAATATAACACATAATCCTAACACATAGTTATCACATCATTAGTGTTTTAGTGTGCTTCGTTTATTCCTCAATCGTTTGCGTTTCGGTGCAAATCCCGAAAGACTACTACACATGTAGTAAGTGTTAAGCGTCATTTAAACCCTAGTTTAAATGTAATGAAGTATGCGTTATAGATTCAACGATCTTAAAGTTTGAATTAACGGAGTTGAGTTAACGAGGTTAACCTGAAATTGACGATTGTCACATAAGGACTTTCAATTGTATCCAAATCACTAAATTAAAATTTTGATTATTCAATTCAGGAATTGAATCTCAGATCACTATAACAGTTAGAAAAAAAAACCTAATTATGGTTCTTTGTTAGCTTATATGTTATTGTGATTAAAAAAATACCACATAATTATCCTACATACCTTGATTTCGTGCCTAGGGTTTGGTCACTGTAGCGGTTAAAATACCCCAATTATGCTTCAAAACTATGTCAATCACTAACATCAAATGGACGATTGCTTCTCATACACAAGCAATAAGAATCAATGTGGTTTAAATTCATCGATTTATGTATAAATTTCATATGCAATGGAGCGGTTTTGGGAGTGAAAGAAGGGATTCAGGCGTTACTTATTGAAACCCTACACCATACTGACGAATTTGCCCTTTTAATCATAATACATCTGATCAGATGTTCAAACTATTTACAAAAATGTCATCTTGTATTTTAAACCATTGATTTGTGTATTCAATGGTTGAGATTAACTTCTCGCGCTTCTCGCTCTAATATCACTTCTCGCATGAACCATCCCATATATATATATATATGGGTGCGTTCATTGGAGAACTCTCTTCCCAACCCTTGATCGTTTCTCCACATACTTATGGCAGACCATCGATCACGTACATCCCATCATTTTTGTAAGGAAAAAAAAATTAAAAAAACCAAAAAGATTTATTAAAAAGCAAAAAAAAAAAAACAAAAAACAAAATGTTTATCTAGCATCCCTCGCTCCAAAAAAAAAATAAAATATTATTGGTTTATCCTTAGAGTCTACTTTAGCTTTTAGGGGGTTTAGGTTTTCCGAGTTTGGGGTTAGCTTTTTATTAGGGGGGGAGGGTTCTTGTACACGTGACGGTGGAAAAACTGCGTGAAAAAAAATGTATAAATAAATTATAAACGTCACGTTGAAACTCGAATTGTCTTTTATACGTGTAAAAACATAATTTGTTGATGGTCATGAACACTAAATTCCGTGAGATAACCATAGGTTGGTTTTTGATATATATATAATTATTGAATTTACGTTAAAATTATAACGAAACATGTTGTTTTACATGTAAAATCTCAAATAACTGTTGTTTTACATGTAAAATCTTAAAGAAATATTGTTTTACATGTAACATGCTAATGGGATTTGATGTTTTACGTGTAAACTGTTAATAAAAAGTGTTATTTAATATGTAAAATATTCATTTTAACATGTAAATGTTAAAAAGCTATTGTTTTACAAGGATATTGTTAATGAGATTAGTTGTTTTACGTGTAAAATGTTAATTAAAAGTATTATTTCCCCAAGCTAAAAAAACCTAAACGCCCTAACAACTAAACTAAATTTGAAGGCTAAACTCGAGTTTTTTATTTGAATGGGGGATGCTAGAAAAAAATTTTATTTTTTATTTTTTTTACTTTTATTTTCTTTTTTCTTTTATTTGGGTTTTATAATTTTTTTAAGTATTTATTTTTATTTTTTAGGGTTTTTTTCCCTTACAAAAATGATGTGATGTAGTGATTGAGAATATACCATAAGGATGTGGGGAAATGATCAAGGTTTGGGAAATGTGTTCCCCACTTTTTTGGAATTCCCTTATAAACATATATATATATATATATATATATATATATATATATATATATATTAGGATCAAGATCATGTGCGAACTATTTTGAAATTGAGAACTTTGAGAACCATTTTAAACCACAAAAAACCCAAAAATTTTAAAAAAATCATAAAACAAAAAAAAAGCAAAAATAAAAAAAGTAAAAAAAAAACAAACTTCTTATTCATCATACCGGTTTCATAAAAAAAAGGTCTCGGTTTAGCTAAATTATACACATATGTATAATATGTATATATATGTACATACATGTTTTTTTACATACACATATGTACAATTTAAAGTAAATGATCATGTACATATGTGTACATTGCAAAACTAGAGATTAATTGAAACTATACACATGTGTGTAATACAAATTTTTTTTATGAAACCGCAATGAAATACAAGAATTTTGGTTTTTTTACCTTTTAAAAAAAAAAAAATTTTTATAATTTTTTTAAATATTTTTAGAGGTTTTTTTTGTGACTAAAAATTACTTCTTATTATAACCTTGCTCCATATATATATATATATATATATATATATATACAGCCATGTAGGGAGAGGATAAAGAGAAAACTCATCCTTAAGGGGAAAACATAAAAACTCTTAAAAATTATTTTTATCTAAAAATATCTTCAAATTTCCGTTTCTACCATTCTTCTTATATTTTGTACTTTTCACCCGAAAAAAATAAAAATAATAAAAATAGACGTTGTAATGCACATGCGTAATACTGTGCAATACCGTTGTATTACACATGTGTAATACTATGTATTTTTATGTTCAATAGTTTTTAATTGCACATATTCAATATTTATGTATTGTATATGCGTAGTAGTGTTGTATTATATGTAGAGAATATAAAAAAAATAAAAGTCGATGTAGTGCACACATGCATTAATGTTGTATTTTACACATACGTACTAATATGTATCCGATGGGTGCGTTAGTCTTATATTGCATGTATACAATAGTGTGTATCAAATATGTGCAATAATATTCTATTCTATGCAATACAATACTCTTGCATATATGCAATGCACAGTATTAAACATGTGCACTACACTGACAAGGTTTTTTTAGAACAATATCAACATATAAAAAATATTGGAAAACAAAATAAAATTTTAAAAAGTTTAATATTTTTTAGGATTTTTTAAGTTTTCTCTTAAAGAGAAGTTGTCATTTGATCTTCTCACTCATATATATATATATATATATATATATATATATATATATATATATATATATATATATATATATATATATATATATATATATTGTCATGTTCTTAAGGGAACTTAAAAAATGGGGAACTAGAGAACTCCTTATTTATACATCTAAAAAAATTAGTTTTTGTATACACGTTTTTGGACTTTTTGCGTATAAATACATTTAAAAGACATTACAATAAAACTTTAATTTTTAATTTTTTTTTTAACTTTTCTTAGTTGAAAATATTTTTTTAAACAACTTTTACATGTGTTTATATGTAAAAATATCTAAAAAGATTATGTAAAAATGTATTTTTTACATGAAACATGAATTGTTTTAGTATTTTTTAACATGTAAAATGAAGTGTTCTTCAGTTCCCCACTTTTTTTTGTGATCCTCTATAACTTGTCCATATATATATATATATATATATATATATATATATATATATATGTGTGTGTGTGTGTGTGTGTGTGTGTCTATATATATATATATATTTATATGTGTGTGTGTGTGTGTGTGTGTGTGTGTCTATATATATATATATATGAGGGTTATCCTAAAAATAAGTAGTTTCCTAGGAAGATTAGAAATAAATCATAGCCATTGGATCATGTTAATCAATGGTTGAGATTTAAAATTACCAATAACCGACATTGTTTCCTAAAATTACTCTTGCATCACTATAACCGACATAGTTTCCTAGAATTCTTCTTTCACCATCATTTGTATTGTCAAATGTCAAAAATTTGTTAGTTCTTACCATTCTTAGAAAACTTCTTATTCTTATTTGAACCATTCTCTCTCTCTCTCTCTCTCTCTCTCTCTATATATATATATATATATATATATATATATATATATATATATATATATATATATATATATATAGGGAAATGATCAAGAGAGAACTCCTCTTTAGAGAGAAAACTAGAGAACTAATAATAAAGTATTCTTAATTTAATTAAAAAAATAAAAAAAATTTCTTTCATCCTTTTTATATGTTGTTATTTTTAACCACAAAAAAATATAAAAATTAAAAAAAAACTCATTGTAATGCATATATGTAATACATCGATTTTTTTATAATGCATATGTGCAATAGTGCGGATTTTAATATTTGAAATAGTGTTGAATAGCATATATACAGTTGTTTGTATTGTATATTTGCAATAGTGTTATGTGGATTAGTGTTGTATTACTTATATGCGATAGTGTGTTTTGCATACAATTATTAATGTTATATTTGCATATATTGAATAATGTGTATTATATAATGCAATAGTGATGTATCATATGAATAAAACACTATTTTATATATGCAATACAAATTAATGCAAATATGCATTACATCGCCAGTTGTTTTAGGAACAATATCATCATATTAAAAAAAGGAAGAAAACAAATCGCAAAATATTATTTTAAAAAAAAGTAAAAAATAATTATTTAGTAGTTCTCTAGTTCTCTCTTTAAAATGAGTTCTCTCAAGATCTCATATATATATATATATATATATATATGTGTGTGTGTGTATGTATATTTATAGGGTGAGGTTAAAATAAGAAGTGAAATGTGTCTAAGAAGTGTAGGAAGTGATATGGTGATATATATATATATGTATGTATATATATATATAGAGGGTGAGGTTAAAATAAGAAGTGAAGTGTGTCTTAGAAGTGTAGGAAGTGATATGGTGTGTTGGATTGTGTGATCTAATAGTTAAGATTCGTTGTAGTGTTTTTTCGGGGAGTGTTTTATTTTTGTACTTGTTTTATGACACTTCAGGGGTATAGTAGTCTGGTTTGTTATATTATATATGGAAACACTATCAATCTATAATTATCATTTTTTTTACCTAAATAGAAAACACAACACCAAGAACAACACAATATATATTACAGTGTGTTTTTGAACCTTTTTTACATATATGTAATATATGTAGGTTACATGTACATAGGAAAATTACAACTTTTTTTATGCATCGAGTCGACTTTTTTACATAGGGGTAACAGACGTTTAAATTAGTGTAATCACTATATGTAAGGCCCCGTTACCGGTACCTCACATTTGGACGTTGGATTTACTCATAAACACAGTTCTAAATATTAGAGTTAATAAAAACATTCGCGGAATATTAAAACATTCATAAAACATTACATATAAATCCATAACTTTTTCATCTTAAAACATAACGTGTTTCTAATCAAATATTAATTCTAAACGTCTTAAATCTTTAGATGTCAGAGTCTTTATTCTTCTACCATATGCCCCCGCTCAAGTCAGCTGTCTCATTCTACTCACCTGCGTGCATACTAAAAGTCAGCTACGCTAAGTGAGTTCTAGTTAATTATACAACATACAACACATTCATGATTCCATACTTTCGTACATACTTCTTACTTTCATACTTTCGGCTATAACATACTTACTTACCTTTTTACTTTCTTCCTTTCCTATTCCTACATTACGTTTTAAAGAGCATTACGCCCTATAACCTTCGCATATATTATTAGGTTACGCAACCCTTTAACCTTCGCATATATTATTAGGGTATGCAACCCTTTAACCTTCGTAGAGTTTAGAAGAGTCCGCAACCCTTTAACCTTCGAATATATTATTAGGGTATGCAACCCTTTAACCTTTGCATATATTATTACGGTATGCAACCCTTAACCTTTCCTTACCTTTCATTATCATTATCATTATCATTATCACATTCATACATACCTTTCGTAATATCGTACATACCATATTCATACACACTTCCTTATACACATACTTATATCATGCGTGCTGCATTATACTTTCTTTAACAATACGAGCAATATCAGAAGATCGTTCACGTACTGTTAAGCTTGCATTCATAATATAAACATAACTAACACATTCATCATTAGGGCATACACTTACCATTAAAGGTAAGTGTATTAACATTCACATTGAGTATGCACACAGCCCCGAAAACATAACAAGGAATTGGGGCTAGAAACTCACCTGAATGCGGTTACGTTCACCATTTATAGTAATCCCTTTCTTGAGTTGTGCACGACTAACTGTATAACAATTACACGTATTAATTAACTATCACTACCCATATCTTCTTTCTAGTTTAATCGTAGCCCTCCAAGAACGGGGGTTCGGGGGCAGCGCCCCTGGCAGCGGGTTTCTTGGGGCGGCAGCCCCTAGCAGGGTCCAAGGGGCAGAGCCCCTGGCTGGGGTTAAGCTGCCAGGTCAGCTTGGAAAAGTTTTATTTTCATTAATTGTATTAACACATTTTCCATTAGGATTTTAAATTATTTTCTAATTCGTTAATCCATTCTCTATAACGAATTAAGCCTAATTCGTTAGCTAATTCATTACCTTTGCATCATCTGATTCGTCCTCTGATTCGTTACCTTATCGTAACGAATTGGGTAGATAACGAATCACTTGATTCGTTATCTTTCCATAGCGAACTGGCGGGTAACGAATCGCTTGATTCGTTATCTTAGCATAACCTAGTTCGTTAATTGAACATAGCAAAAGGGGTGAATAACGAATCTCTTGATTCGTTATCTGAACTTAACGAACGGTGAACTAATTCGTTATCTAATTATAACGAATTGCATCAATCATATCCAGACTTTGACTCAGGGTCAAAGTCAAAATTGCCAAGAATAGCAAATAGTCAACAGAAACGGATTTTTGCAATTGAACCTCAAATCTTAACGAAACAACACGATTTTGGTATCCATGAACTCGTAATCCAAGCGCCTACAAACCCTAACCATCAAATCAGCCAAACATCCATGTTTAAGGGGTGCGATTTATACATTCATGTTACGGGTTCCTTTAGGTTATCAATTAACCTATCAAACGTTAACGGATTTCAGTAGGATTTGTTATGCTAGATTCGTTGTTAACCAACTAAAATAGATCTATGATTTTCCAAACAAAAATGAACCTAAACGAACGATTTCTAATTATAAACGTACCTTAAACGAGATGAACTACGAACTCGGTTAAGCCTTGATGTTGTTTTGGTCGTCACGACGTTCCAGCACCAACAAGCTCAGGTTTTTATCTTCGGATCATGGTTCGGGTTATAAGATAATGTTTGTGTGTGTTTTCCAAGGTGTAGGCTATGGTGTAGAGATAGATAAAAATGGAAAGGTTTAGGGTTTAAGGGGTATTTATACTCCATTAAGCCCATGGACCTAAGGCCCATTCCATTTTCTTATTTTATCTTCTAAAGTCCAAGTCCACCCTCCTTAGTTTATTAATTTGAACTGATAACGACAAACTATAAAATAAACGAAATTTATTTTATATTATAACCAAAAGTAGGATGTTAAACTGTATATATTTATTCTCCCTCATACTTAATTTTTTAATCAGATTTAATCTCAACCACATAATCTAACCTATTTAATTAAATATGTGGTTAAAAATGAAGTTTTAAAACTCAATAAGTTCTCAAATTATGTAAGACCCCGTTACTGGTGCCTTACTTTAGATGTTGGATTTACTCATAAACACAGTTCTAAATATCAGAGTTAATTAAAACTTTACGCGGAATGTAAAAATTTCATAACATAACAATAATAATTCATAACATGTCTTAAAACATTCTTTGTCTTTCAATATTAAAACATTAAACATAACAACTTGCGTCTTCAAATGTCAGACTCTTATTCTTCTGCCATGTGTCCCCGCTCAAGCTAGCTGTCTCATTCTACTCACCTGCGTGCATACTAAAAGTCAGCTACGCTGAGTGAGTTCTAGTTAATCATACATCATACAATACATATACTTACCTTCCACTATGCATCCGAAGATACATAATAATTACTTTACTAAGTTACTTTCATCGCATAATTCATACATACTTTCATACTATATAACTACGGTCCATTCTATCTCAGATATTATTAGGGTCTGATCCCTCTGTCCTTGTCTATCTCAGATATTATTAGGGTCTGATCCATTTCTTGTCTATTTAAGATATTATTAGGGCCTGATCCCTTTCTTCTATATCTCAGATATTATTAGGGTCTGATCCCTCTTTTCTTCTCTATCTTAGATATTATTAGGGTCTGATCTCTTTCTTCTCTATCTCAGATATTATTAGGGTCTGATCCCTTACTTCTTCATCTTCGTACATACTGTCTTTACATACTCATAACGTAGATATACTTTCTTTAATCATTCATACATATTTACATGTTTTACATATATATATATATACATATATCATGCACATTCATCATTCATATACATACCTCCCTTGTTAATATGTGAAATATCCGAAGATCGTTCACGTACCGACAAGCCTTCATTCACAATCATATCATAATATCCATCTGTAGGTTCCCTTGACGGATCACACGAGATATCCCGATATACACAGGTGCGGAATCCCTGTGTAGATCGTTACGGACGTAGAACACAAAAACACGAACACACAAATACGATACGAACAAACACACGTTATATTAATAACTCAACACGTGATATAATCACAGTTACAGACTCTCGACCTCACGTCACTTGACTCACGAACAATAACTGACTTACACGAACCATAACTGACTTACACGAACAACTTGAACCACAAGCCGTAACCTATATAAATACACGACAACTTCGCCTCATGCGAAGTTGTCCATAACTTCGCTTGGTTAACAAGTTCGCCTAAGCGAACTTGTCAACAACTTCGCTTGGTTAACAAGTTCGCCTAAGCGAACTTGTCAACAACTTCGCTTTAAACAAACAAATACATAAACAATATTACAGACTCGATTACAGACATTAGACATATGAACTACTGACATTTATGCACCAACAGACTCCCCCTTGGCAGTAGCTTCATATCTTGATCTTTCAGCTCTTGTCTCGTAATCCTGTAACTTCAATCCTGTAACTACTGACAAAAACACCGACACAACCCTTTGATATTTCCTTGCTTCATCCTTCCAAGCAGGAATATAAAAGATCTTTTTCTCGTTAAGCATCTTCAGATCAGCTTGCGATAAGTTAACAAGATGCATCAGATCGTAAACTCTAAGAATCTCTTGTTCATCCTCATCTTCCATCACTGCCTCCGCTGTCTCACAATCAACGAACCACCACTTTAGGTCTTTGAGCACATCCTTGGGCATAAGCTTCATCGGTACTTCTTTAAGGCACCGGATTGGTTTATACTTCATAACCATCCAAGGCTTTCCATCAGCTCTCAAACCTCTATCCTTGTCTTCAACAAGTTTCCCTTTCTGTGGTTTCAACAGCTCAAACTTCTTTTCCTTTATGCTCTCTTTCCATACGATTTTCCCTATGACTCTAGCCATATTATCGTCACTTCGATTGATCAACCCCAATCTGGCTAAGTCTTTAACCTCACACTCAGGCAGTGTGTTTAACGATCTCAACATTCTTCTAAGGTACTGAACTCCATCATATCGTTTAATCACGAAGAGCCGCAACTGCTCATCATAAATCCAGCATATAATCCCTTTCTTTGCTTCAGCATAGCCCTTAATATTGTAACTCTTTTTGAACATGGTAGGGACTGCCGGTTTCTTCGTTTTGACGAACCATTGAGCGTATCCTTACTTCCACCTCGGCTGCTCTTCCCATTCAGTATCTTCAACTGCCGTCTGATCACCCATATCGGCCTTCTCAACCTCTGGAATGTCATGTTCGACATTTTCCTCTACTATCTCTCCTTACTCAATCTCATTCTCAATCTCAATCTACTCACCGATCTTCTCAATCACATCACTCGGCAGCACATCCTCATCAAACAATATATCATCACTGAACATATCATCGTCAAGTTCCCTCAACGCATCAATCACGTCATCATCACCACCAGCCGCGTCGGCAGACTCCCCCTCAGCTGTGGAAGTACCAAGAGCTTGAGAAGTTCTTGGCAGCTCACCACCTACATCTTTCGATGCATTGGGATCATCGTCTCTGTCGTTTCTCTTCTTCGTCCTGAGCTCGTCGCCTTTACAGCTCATCTCCCCCTGAGATGCCAAGAACTCCTTCAAGGCATCTATAATTTTCCCATGCTCAACCAGGAGGGATGACTGTAGTTGATTTGCTTCTACTAGGCGTTGAATAGTCTTTGATTGCTCTGCCACGATCCGCTCTAGTGAAGCTATTCTCTCTGAGTCTGAAGTAGGTGTAGGCGAGACATCAGAAGCAGGCGTAACCGCAGGTGGTACCAAACCTGATAACCCTGCAGTAGTGACGACCGTTGACTCTACAAATCGTGCAGCAACCACCGACTGAGTAAGCGTTGGAGGTGGTAGAGACACAATCTCCGGAGTCGACATCTGGATAGTAGTGGTAGATGGAATGCCAGCAGATGATGTAGCCACCACGGGAACATCCGCAGTGCTTATACTTGTAACCTGTACAGAAGTAGGAACGATAGACATACCAGACAGTGCAGCCGGAGCGAAACGTACCATCCTTGAAGTCTCTCCAGCTCCCATACCAGCACCTGTCCTTTCCCGTCTTGATCGTCTTATCAGCTTATGTATATCTTCTTCCTCTTCTGACTCATCATCATCCTCCGTTCTCTTTCTCTTCCCAAACGTTCTCTCTCGAGACACCATCAACCGTCTCCCCTCATTCATGATCTCATCCAAATCGGAGTCAGCCATCGACGTTGCTGCTCTAGTTACACTCACACCCGAACCCTGTGCAGCAGAGACCTGCACCTCTTCCAGCGGATCAACTCGGTCCATATCAAAGTAATCTTGACCACCAAATACTTCATCAAGATCAATATTCTCCTCAGCCGTCACAACAGGCACAGCAGATGTAGCTTGAGTTGCTCTTGCCTGTCGCGGTTGAGGATCTCTGAACTCGTCCCCACCAGCAGGAACATACTCTTGGTTGATTAAAAACCCAAACAGTGGAGTATGCCTTGGACGCAGCTCAGGCTTGCTCCTCGCACTCGAAGTGCGGCATTGAGCGAAGATACGCTTGCTCACAGATTCCACGTATCTGATCGGGCGTCGTTGAGGTAGATTCGGAGCCACATGATCCAGGATCATCTGGATGAATCTCGGATACATAATAAACCTCTCACGAGCCATCGCTCTCCTCTGTCTATCGATCTCGTAAAAGACCATCTGACTAAAACTATAGCGTTTATTGTAAGTCAGTGCAGTCATTGCGGACTGCATGGTCGCACCCATACCGTCAGTGCCCGCCTTCCTTCCTGACATGCAAACTATCATGACGTGCATAAGGAAGCGCCACTGATCAAGTAGAAAACCCTTCCGTCTCTGTGTATCGCCTAATGGACCAGAATAGCCCATTCGGAGAAACGCTCCATCACGAAACGGAGCCACAAACTCAGTTGGGTCGTCCCTCGTCTCTTCTCCAAACCGTAACGCCACCCGAATCTGTTCAGAATTGAACTGAACCTATTGATTGTTCACAGTCGCTCGCATGACCGGGGGCTCAACACGACAATCGTATTTTACCGTCTGCCAAAAGTCTTCGATATTTGGTAAGGATATCGGCAGAGTCGTCGTGATAGCATGAAAAATCCTCGAGCGTATGAGGAAAGTAATAATCTCGCGGTAATCCTCAATGCCGCTCGCTTCCGGGTCAAGGGTGATGTACATATTGTGACCCGGGAAAAATTGCCTCTGATTGTCACCGTCGTCTCCTCCTACACCTCCAGTACCAGCTACTGCGGCCATATCTGCAACAAACGAACCAAGTTAGTTAAACATTAAGACTTAGCACAAGTTCGCTTTGTTACCATGAGCGAAGTTGTGATAAACTTTTTATAGGCGAAGTTAAAGGTGGGGCGAAGTTGGGAACAACTTCGCTTCAGCTTTAAGTTCGTCTATTTAACATTCAGTAAAATTGATCTTGGCGAAGTTAATGTTAACTTCGCCTCATCACAACATCGCCTCAGGCGAAGTTAATGACAACATCGCCTCAGGCGAAGATAAGCCTCAGGCGAAGTTACGGATAACTTCGCCTAAACCTTAAGTTCGCCTGAATCTGAATTGGCGACAGTAAGGATTATGGAACAACGTGCAGTTGATGATTTCATGATTAAGGAATCCGGAAAACATGATGTTAAGGTTATCTAGACGATCAAAGTGGTTCTTAACACGTAAAAACAAGTTTTTTTGAAAATCGGTTGAATGGCCGACGATTCGAGGTTAATAACCGGGTCGAAACGACCTAAGATTAATGCCCTTGTACATTGATGATATGATATAATTGCATCTCGAACCTTGAATCGGTATGAAATCTGGGAAAAAAATAACTCGGAATCGGAATAAACACAAGTTCGCCGGAAAGTATTGGATAAGTTCGTCGGAAAAGATGAGTGAATAAGTTCGCTGATTTTGAATAATGAACACTGTTGACCCTTAAAATCCTTTATATAGGGGCGAAGTTATACAGGCGAAGTTACGGATAACTTCGCCTAGGCGAAGTTATTCACAACTTCGCCTGTTTAACAACATCGCCTATATTTACAAAATCAAACCTTATAATTTGAACATTTTTCAATTAACTCTTTAAAACTTCCCTTTAAGAAATAAATGACATGATCAAGTCCAAGTAACCAGTTATAAAATCATAAACTACCTAAGTACGAAAAACTTTAAAAAATTAAAGAATTAAAGTACAAGGGATCAAATTTCAGTCTCGATAGGGACTACTACGTTTTAGAAAAGATCCGAACAGGAATCATACTAACTACGTGACTGTCACATAGATCCGTGTTTAGCTGTATTATGACATAAGGAAACAGATTGTAAGCAGGTAAATAACTTAAGATGGTTTTCATCGTTTCTGTGATACGAGTTAAGTTCAATTTAGCCTCAAAATTTAAGTGGGCAACAACTCAGAGATTATGATGCCTCCTATCTATTCTCAAAGCGTATTTAGTTTTCCCCAAGTCACCTCGAATTGACTTCGACCCATAGTGTCTGATTAAACTTGTAAGTATTCTTGATCTGCTTCCCGTTCTTCTCTCTTACTCAATGATTGTGAAGTCTTGATTTTGTCATTTCTAAAATGTTTCAATAAATCAAAAATTTTTTTTTTTTTTTTTTAAACATAGACTTCAAAGTAGAAATTAACTGCAAGTCCCGAATCTGGAGCACTGCAGTATGTTGAAACGCTATCTTCACGGGAATCAGAACACTTACGGGCTCGTGTATGACTGGGTAATCACTTTTCTGCCTATCATTCGGAAAGATATATATGAAGACATGCAAAACTCTTAAGGAGTTTCCACGTAAAATCAAGTAAATTTAGTTTGTATCACATCTACTTTTACGCACCATTAAAAAGTTACCATGACATACAATGACTGTTCTAAAGCCTTTTAAGCCTAATAACTTCACTAGTTAAGCACACAGAATCAGTATAACTATCATTTTCCAAGGTTGGATCAATTTTCTGTTAATCATAGCAAACGTACTTCTTACGAAGTAGTAGACTTGAAAAATAATTTCATTTCCCTTTTTAAAAAAAATTTAACATTAATCGCCCCGACCAAAACAAAGTCTTCAGGTAAACGGCTATTCCGAAGATCCAATGGATCAGCTGGACCGACCACATACTAGTATGTGTCCTTATAACTAAGTATGATCGACTAACTTTTCAGCGAAAGAATGAAAACTCATCATAAACCGCCCCGGTCACTGTCAGTCATCTGGTTAATGGCTATCCTTATATTCTACAAGTAGAAATGAGGACCAAACATATCCTAAGACATGCCCTTCAAACTGAGGTAACCGACATAATTTTAAGCGATAGTGACGTTTTTTTTTTTTTTTTTTTATGCACAAAAAGCATGGTTACTCGGGATTGATCATCCCATTTAGTTCAATAAGGTTTTGAAATCTGGATTTGTCAAACGCTTTAGTATATAAATCAGCGAAATTATCAAGCGTATCCACCTTTTCAAGAACAATCAGTTTCTTCTCAGCATAATCCCGTATAAAATGATGATGTATGTCAATATGTTTAGTTTTACTATGTTTCACGGGATTGTTAGTTACTGAGATAGCAGCTGTGTTATCAATGCAAATAGGAGTAAGTAAGAAATTCAGACCATAGTCGCGCAACTGTTGTTGTATCCAAAGAACCTGGGAGCAGCAGTTGGATGCTGCCATGTATTCTGCTTCACAGGTTGAAATTGCGACCGAAGTCTGTTTCTTGCATTGCCACGACACCAACCTGCCACCAAGAAACTGACATCCTCCTGTTGTTGCCACCACTTTCACCGGCAAAACTAACTCTCCCTCCTTGAACAGGTTTTAAATCGTGTAACAAGTATTTGTTACCCGTCATGTGCCGGGAACAGCCGCTATCTACAACCCAAAGATTGTGGGCAGCCCTGTTCAACTGTTCCTGCACAATAAAGCAAAAGATTAGAATTTTGGGACCCAAGACCAATTGGTCTTGGATCTATACATCCCGAACTTTGGCTTTTCACAGTTAGTATTCGCAAAATTTCTGTAAGCCCTATTAGGAAACCACCTTGGAGATTGAGTGTGGGACCTTCCAAACCTAAGTGAATTGAAAGAATTATATCTTGTGGTTTGGTTATTTGCATTGTAAAACTAAGGTTTGTTTCTGTGAAAACCTGAATTAGTTACATTTCAAAATTTTGAATGGCTTTCATTTTTAATAGTATTAGTCTTATTCTCAGTTTTATTAGGCCTCACACCTCTGAATCGCGGCTTCAGAGGGCAATCTGCAACAAGATGTCCTAATTTATTACACCTAAAACAACACCTATGCTCCACTTTCTTTTCAAAGGTTGTTTTGAATCTCGAGGCTGTGTTACCGGCCGTTCGTTTCACATAAGGTGGGACGTACGGGTTTAGTGGAGTACTTTTCTTATTAGTTTTATCTTTTTCTCCACCATTGGGTAACACTTTCTCCTCTTTTGTCTTACCTGATTCGGACGACTTCTCCGAATCTGATGAGACTGGACTTGCAACAGAAATTTTCACACTTGAAACAGGCGAACTTGTTTCGCCTTTACTAACAATTGGTTCTTTACTCGAAACCTTGATTGGAACTGTCTGAGGAACTTCAAAATCAACAGATTTCTGAACACTAGGGTTATAAGTATAATTGTGGTTATAAGGTGGTGGAACCTCGTGATAACCAATTCCTCCCCTCTTCGCAGAGGTACCTTGATCACTAACAAGGTGATCAAGAATAGCTGAGGAATTTCTGAACTGCTCAAGTTTTCGGTTCAGTTCCACCACTTTCACCTGGTGGTCAGCAATCTGTTTTTCTCGTTCAGCAATAAGTTTGGTCTTTTCTTCCAAAACCTCATAACTTAGATCTATCACTTCAATTTTTTCAGCAAGTTTTGTTTTTAAGCTTTTAACATCTTTTTCACACGCTTTTATTTTAATTTTGTAACTGTTCTCTCTTGCTTTCATAAAGTGATGATCTTCTTTAAGAGTTTTAAATTCAGCATCTAAACGAACATACTGATCAGTTATGGTAGCAAGTTGCTCAGACAAGTTCTCACATTTAGTACATATAGGTTTAGAACATACCTCGGAGGACTGGTCCTTGAGATCTGCCATGAAAGCTTTTTCCTCTCCAGTAGCTTTCACTTCTCCGGTGACCTTCTCACATTCTTCATTCTCAACCTTAGCCATATTTGCATGCTCAAAAGTTTCATCCGAATGCAGGTTCCAGTTGTATTCACCTGCTTCTCTAGACGTCATGGCACTGAAATCTTTACTACTCCCATTGTACTGTGCAGACCTGCCTTGACCACGTTCAACTCTCTCGTTTCTGCACTCTTTAGCAAAGTGGCCGTTTTGTTGACAGTTATAGCACCTCACCTTAGTCTTGTCGAACCCAGGCCTGCCACCAACAAACTTTCACCCTGTCTTCCTCATAAACCTCTTCACCCTCCTTACAATCATGGCCATCTGCCATTGTAGATCCATCTCTTCCATATCATCAGCATCTATTTGGTCATAGTCTTCATCCAGCATCGCTGGATCAACAACCTTCCCTTGGATATAGTTCTCATATGAAGCAATAAACGAAGCATAGAGGCCAAACTGCTCTTCAGCAGATTTGACGCTCATTGGCATCTTAGAGTAGTTATTGCTTGAAGAACTTGAAGAGCCACTACTCTGGCTTGCTGTCTGTTTAGTACCACTTGATCCACCGGCTACAAAGCAAACATCCCCATTTGAGTTTACTGACACATGCCCCTCCTGTGAAGACTTGGCACCCGACTCGCCCTTCGAGTAGTAGGCGGCAGAATCAGTCTTTGAACTTGAATTGGAGTTTACTTTAGCACCGTACATGCCTGGATCTTGAACCTGATCCATAGATGTTTCTTTTCTTACCATATTAAGCTCAAAAGTTCTGAGCTTGTTGACAGTGGTTTCAATATCATAAGTAGGGAAGTCCTTGTCTTCCCTCATCAGTACAGTATACATCTCCCATTTTGGTGGGAGGGCATCGAGAAGCTTCTCAACTATTTCTTCTTCTCGGTAGGAAATAGAATAGTTGCTCAGCTCAGTCATTAGATGATAATATCGGGTGATAATATCATCTAGAGATTCGTTCTTAAAAAATTTGAAGACGGAAAACTGAGTTTTGAGCAATTTGATTTTTGAAGCTCGAATTCCTACATTCCCTTCAAATCTGTTCTCAAGAGCTTCCCAAAGCTCTCTAGCTGATGTGTATTTTCTGAATGTTTGGAGGATCTCCTGTGGAAGAGCCATTGTGATTGCAGCATGGGCCTTGCTCTCGGCCTCATACATCTTCTTCTCTTCCTCTTCCATCTTACTGTACTTTTTGATCTGGTCCCTACCTTCGTACTCCATTACAGGTGGAATATAGCCATCTTGGATGCACACCCACATTTTCGCATCCTGGTACTTTACATATTGGATGAACCGATCCTTCCATGCGACAAAATCGGTTCCCTTCAGCAACCTTGGGGCCTTTGTAGCTGACCCCGCTTCAACTTCCATCTTTACAAGCTCCGAGATGTTGATCGACGACATCCTTCTTGAAGAGAAGAAACCTGAAAAATATTTTTTTTTTTTTAATAAAGTACTGTAGGCGAAGTTAAGAATAACTTCGCTTAAGTAATAACTTCGCTGGATCTTTCTTAAATTCGCGTGACTGGGCGAAGTTGAGAATAACTTCGTTTAGGGTGAGCGAACTTAGGAAGTAGGCGAGCTTGAAGAGAACTTCGCTGAGTTAGGCGAACTTGAAAAAGTAGGCGAAGTTGTGAATAACTTCGCCTCTCCTTATATCTTCGCCGAAACCCTACGTATCCTGACGGCAACTTCGCCTTATGAACAACAACTTCACCTGACGAACAACACAGTTTCTGCAGATCTGTAAAACGGATTTTAACGAGGTTTTTGACGGTTTAAAGGCTTGAACACACTGGTAGGAGGTTAGAATGAGCAAAAACACCGAAAACACGTCCCGCGAAAAGTCGAAACGGGACGAAATCTACACCCGCGTGAATATCCCGAACCACACAATCGAGCAAAAGCTCTGATACCAATTGTAGGTTCCCTTGACGGATCACACGAGATATCCCGATATACACAGGTGCGGAATCCCTGTGTAGATCGTTACGGACGTAGAACACAAAAACACAAACACACAAATACGATACGAACAAACACACGTTATATTAATAACTCAACACGTGATATAATCACAGTTACAGACTCTCGACCTCACGTCACTTGATTCACGAACAATAACTGACTTACACGAACCATAACTGACTTACACGAACAACTTGAACCACAAGCCGTAACCTATATAAATACACGACAACTTCGCCTCAGGCGAAGTTGTCCATAACTTCGCTTGGTTAACAAGTTCGCCTAAGCGAACTTGTCAACTACTTCGCTTGGTTAACAAGTTCGCCTAAGCGAACTTGTCAACAACTTCGCTTTAAACAAACAAATACATAAACAATATTACAGACTCGATTACAGACATTAGACATATGAACTACTGACATTTATGCACCAACACCATCACATAAATCATACATGGCATACACTTACCATTAAAGGTAAGTGTATTAACTATCACATCGAGTATGCACACATCCCCGAAAACATAACAAGGAAATGGGGCTAGAAACTCACCTAAATGCGGTTACGTTCACAGTTAATAGTTATTCACTTCTTTAGCTGTGCGCGACTAACTGTATAAAAATTACACGTATCAATCATATATCACTACCCATATCGTATTTATAGTTTAATTATAACCCTCAATGAACGGGGGTCCGGGGCCTGATTCGTGGGCTAATTCGTTATCAGAACTTATGTAACATCCCGTTTTTAGGAGTTTCGGTTAATAAATGTTATACAAGTTATTATGAGTCGGGCTAGTGTTGGGTTAAATGGATATGGGTTATGGACTTGGGTTATGAAAGAAAGAGGAAAAGACCATGGGCTTAAGCCCATGATCCATAATTATTATAAGTCATAAATACCCATTAATCACTCATTTCACACATAATCCATACACCACCAAAACACACACTTAAGCTCTCTCTCTAGTTTCTCTTTCTAGCCGAAATCACCATGGTAATGATAGTTTGATGTTGTTTGAGCTTAAACCCGTTAGTTATGGTCACGAAACGACGAGCCGTCACTGTTAAACCTTTAAAGTCACGAGATCCGGGTATAAACCGAACCTAAGATGAGCTTAGGGATCACCCTAGATCAGATCTGGATCAAACGGGGCAAAAACGGTGAAAAACGACTCAAAATTCGTTTTTCCGGCGAATCCGCGGTTTTCCGGCGACAGCGCCGGAAAAGTTAATACGAGGTAAGAGATGTCAGGGAATGTTCTGACATTCCCTGACCTAACCCTAGTTCTCTAACGGGAATTTAACGAATTAAAGATGATTCACTAACTGGTTCGTGTATGGGAAGCATAACGAACTAGCTACGGTTCGTGTTCAATTCGTTAAAGGGATAAGATAACGAATCACTCTTGATTCGTGATAATCAGTTCGTTAAAGGAGATAACGAATAAAAAAGACCAATTCGTTAAGCGACTGATTCGTTATACGGACCAATTCGTCAAAAGGATCAGTTCGTTAAAGGGATCAGTTCGTTAAAGAGTCCAATTAGTTTAATAACCAGTTCGTTAAAGGGTTCAATTCGTTACAAAAAACCAGTTCGCTAAGATAAGCCAATTCGTTAGGAACCAGTAACGAATTAGAAGTATAATCAATGACAAGAACAATCCCTGGACTTGGTAAGAATGAAATAATTACACATTAACCCTTGGACTGTGATAATATATAGAAGATACCTTTAAATGTTAACGAGTAATGATTTACCAATCAGTAGTGATCCAATAAAGTAAAACCGACTTAGATACGTGAGATTAAGTAAATGATAAGAGGAGCTAGAGCCGTATTTAATATATGTATGATTGTACAATTAGTCGTGCCCAACTCAGGAAAGGAATAACAATTAACGCCGAGCGTAACCGAATTCAGGTGAGTTTCTAGCCCCACTTCCTTGTTATGTTTTCGGGGCTGTGTGCATACTCGATGTGATAATTAATACACTTACCTTAAGTGGTAAGTGTATGCCTTGTATGATTTATGTATGATGATTGTTTGGCTATGCATGAACGATCTTCGGATATTGCATGTACTGTCAAGTGATAGTTGAAGGCATGATTAATGTGTATATATGATAAGTGAAAGATGTATGTATGTATGTATGATGATAGTGCATGAACGATCTTCGGATATTGCATGTGCTGCCAGGTGATAGTCAAAGATATGACTATAGATATATATGATATATATATGATGTATGTATGTCATTATGATGGTACGTGAACGATCTTCGGATATTGCACGTGATATTAAGAAAGGTATGTAAAGACTGGTATGGTACAATGTACTAAATGTAGGGAACCGACCCTAATAATGTCGGCGAATGTAGGGAACCAACCTTAATAATGTCGGAGAATGTAGGGAAGCGACCCTAATAATGTCGGCGAATGCAGGGAACCGACCCTAATAATGTCGACGAATTCAGGGAACCGACCCTAATAATGTCGGCGAATGTAGGGGACCGACCCTAATAATGTCGGCGAATGCAGGGAACCGACCCTAAGAATATCGGCGAATGTATAGGGCGGAAGGCTCTTAACATAGTAAGGACAGATATGTATGTAAAGTATAGTATGAATAATGTATACGCCTTCGGGCATGTATGCAAGTATGTGAACAGATGGTATGTTGTATGATTAACTAGAACTCACTCAGTGTAGCTGAATTTTAGTATGCACGCAGGTGAGTAGATTGAGGCAGCTCGCTTGAGGGGATACACATGGCATGGAGTTGAAGGCACTGGCATCTCGATGAAATGTTATGTTATATATAAGACGATGTTTTATGTTTAAACAATTTGAATGATAGTTAAGACAAGAAATGATGGTTATGTAACATAATGGTTGAAGGTTTTATATTCCGCGTAATGTTTTAATTAACTATGATATTTGGAACTGTGTTTATGAGTAAATCCAACGTCAAAAGTGAGGCACCGGTAACGGGGCCTTACAAGTTGGTATCAGAGCAAAGTTCGAGAGATTTAAGCATCCTACATGCTTAGACTCGAACAGAGAATGGGATTAAAGTAAGAAAAGGAAGAAGATGCCAGTACGAGAATGCCATGTGTCACTCAAGCAAGCTAAGTAAAGGTAAAGTACGTGATTAAATTCACATGTAAAGTAGAATGATGAATGAATGTTTGCTTAATTGCTAATTAAAGAATGTATGAATGCTAGCTTAATACTAGTGATAGGAGTATAAGATGATACGAACTGTTTGATTGTTTAATTGTTAGAAGTAGAACTAGCACAAGTGGACTCACAAAGGGAAGTGTATAGGACACGGAGAGTAACGTGATCAGCTAATCATAACCGGACACTGTTATTACCTGTTAGTACTAAATGGTTCCTTAAGTGATGATGTTTGTTTTTCCTTATAGAATACGATGGCTGGAGCTAAGAAAGTTGCTGGAAGAGGAGGACGTACGGGACGTCATGGTAGGCCACGCGTTGTCTGAGAACCATCAGTAGAAGCAGCTACTAATGATGAGGGAGAAGGAAGTGCAGCCGGTGGGAATCCGAGTAACAATGAAGGGTATCAACTTGACCCTGCTGTTCAAGCTGCCATTGCCCAGGAGGTAGCACCTGCTGCGAAGAACTGGAATCCTGAAAAGTCTGCTGGAAGCCAGGCAAAGACTGCTGAGAGGTCTGTAGAAAAGACTAAGAAAGATTATGAGAAGGAGAAGGAGGAATCAAGTGTGGTTAAGTCGGTGAAGGTTGATAACGGGAAGAGAGGCTGAGGTGGGTGCAACTACAAGTCGTTCAAAGGTTGTGATCCACCGAAGCTAACTGGCTTGGGAGACGCAATCACTACTCTCCAATGGATAACCACGATGGACAAGGTTATCCGAATTAGCGAATGCCTCCCGACCAAGCTGTGGGTTTTGCCACCCAATCGTTTCTTGATGAAGCCATGTATTAGTGGGAAACTGTTGAACAGAGGAAGACCCAGGAGGGGATCAAAGCTATGCGGTGGGATGATCTGAAGGAATTGGTAATGAAGAGGTTTTGTGCTGATGTGGAGGTTGAGAGGGTTGAAATGAAGTTTTTGAGTCTGAAGGCGGGTAAGATGACACACCGCAAATACACCACCGAATTCAACCGTTTGTCAAGGTTGGTGCCAGACATGGTGAACACTGAGGCCAAGAGGATCAAGTGTTACCTTAGGGGGCTGCTGCAAAATGTTCGCGTCTTGGTCAAGACTGGTAGACCAGGTACTTTTGACTCCGCTATAGGGCTGGCTGAGATGGTGTACGATGATTTGTCGACAGATGACGTGGTGGTGGAAGAGAAGAAGGATAAGAAGTGGGTCGCTTCTGCTAAACGACCTGGTACTCAGTTGTGGAACCCAAAGAACAAGCAGCCGAGAGTGTGGGAGAAGAGGTCGTGTAGGACGTGCGGGAAGATGCACGCTGGAGAATGCAAGTGGGGCACTGGGTCCGGTGTGTTCCGTAAGTGTGGGAAGTCCCATGGTTGGGAATGTAGATCTGGGTCGAATGATTGTTACAAATGTGGTAAGCAGGGGCACTTTGCTCAAGATTGCCATGCAAAGCCCACGTGTTATAAGTGCGGGCAGACATGCCATTTGGCGCGAACTTGTACGAGTGGTGAAGCTGGTGGGAGTGAGAAGACAGATGCTGAACAAGGGAGGCCAAGGACTAGGGCCTATATGCTGACTCAAGAACAGGCCAGACAGATTCCTGATGTTGTGACCGGTACGTTCTTAGTAAACGGTATTTCTGCTTCAGTATTATTTGATTCGGGTGCGAATAGAAGTTTTGTAGCTACGACATTTAGTAAATTAGCTAAAATGAAATGTCGGCGAGTGTCTGAAACCTTTATAGTAGAAACCGCTAGTGACATCTCGGTTAAAATAACACAAATGGTTAAGGACTTTAAGATAGAATTGGAGGGACATGAGTTCCCTATTACCTTGTATGTTATGACCTTAGGAGGGTTCTATGTAGTTTTGGGAATGGATTGGTTGTCCGAGTATGAAGCTCAGATAGTGTGTAAGATTAGTATAATAGAGTTAAAGTCCTTGGATGGCAGTGCGGTGGCGGTTTATGGTGATAAGGAAAGTTCAGGGCTTAACGTAATTTCGATGATAAAAGTCGAAGGGTTATTAAGACGAGGGTGTGGTGCCTAGCTGGCGTATGTTGTCAATGCTACAGCCGAGACAAAAGAAATGAAAGATGTTCCTATCGTGTGCGACTACCCAGAAGTATTCCCTGAGGATCTTCCGGGGTTGCCACCAGAGCGAGAGATAGAATTCCAGATAGATTTAATACCAGGAGCCCAGCCCGTCGTGAAAGCGCCTTACCATCTAGCGCCATCCGAGATGAAGGAATTGATGTCCCAACTGCAAGAACTCCTTGACAAAGGTTTCATAAGACCAAGTGCTTCCACGCGGGCGCACCAGTGTTATTCGTAAAGAAGAAGGATGGAAGTATGAGAATGTGCATAGACTATCGCAAGTTGAATAAGCTTACGGTAAAGAATAGATATCATTTTCCAAGGATTGATGATCTGTTTGACCAACTGCAAGGTTCAAGTTGGTTCTCACGAATAGATCTCAGATCAGGCTATCATCAATTGAAGGTGAAAGAGGCAGACATCCCTAAAACAGCGTTTCGGATGCGGTATGGACACTACGAGTTCCTCGTGATGTCATTCGGTCTAACGATTGCTCCCGCAACATTTATGGACATAATGAATAGGGTGTGTCGGCCGATGTTGGATAAGTCAGTTATCGTCTTCATCGATGATATATTGATTTATTCAAAAAGCGAGTCTGATCATGCCAAGCATCTGAGGGAAGTATTGGAGACTCTAAAGAAAGAAAAGTTGTACGCTAAGTTTTCAAAATGCGCGTTTTGGTTGCAAGAGGTGCAATTTTTAGGTCACGTGATTAATCCTGAAGGAATTACCGTGGACCCAGCTAAGACTGAGGCGATAACAAATTGGAAGACTCCGCAGAATCCGACTGATATATGAAGCTTCTTAGGGTTAGCTGGCTACTATAGGAGATTCATCGAAGGTTTCTCCAAGATAGCCACACCGTTGACCGGTATGACCCGAAAGTCGATAGTATTCAGTTGGGGTAAGTTTCAAGAAGAAGCTTTTGAGGAATTAAAGAAGAGAATCACGCAAGCTCCAATCCTTGCTTTGCCTGATGGTGACGAGGATTTGGTCGTTTGTACTGATGCTTCGCATCGTGGGTTAGGTTGCGTGTTGATGCAACGAGTAAAAGTGATAGCTTACGCGTCTAGACAATTGAAAGTCCATGAGAGTACTTATCCGACGCATGATTTAGAGCTTGGCAGCAGTAGTGCATGCTCTCAAGATATGGAGACATTATCTGTATGGTACTAAGTGTACCATTTACACATATCATAAAAGTTTAAAGTATTTCTTCAAGCAGAAAGAATTGAACATGTGGCAGAGGAGGTGGTTAGAATTGATAAAGGATTACGACTGCGATATTAAGTACTACCCTGGTAAAGCTAATGTGGTCGCCGACGCGCTAAGTCGTAAGAATGAGGAAGTCATTGCAACAGTGAAGTCATACCAATTGATCATGAATTCAAGTCTTTTTGAAGAAATCGTCAAAGTGCAAGCTGAGGTGCTGGTAGATGAAGGGCTAGTGAAGAAAGAAAGAATCTTCGGTCAGGAGAGTGAGTTGATGGAAACACGCATGGTGTTAAGACTAGGTTTGACCATATGTGCATCCCACACCATGGAGATCTTAGAGGTCGAATCTTAGATGAAGCTCATAAGTCAAGGTATTCAATTCATCCAGGAACTATTAAGATGTACTAGGATTTGAAAAGAGATTATTGGTGGCCAGGAATGAAGAATGAAGTGGTAGATTATGTTAGTAAGTGCTTAACTTGTCTACTAGTCAACGTCGAACATCAGAAGCCTTATGAAAAAATGCAGCCTTTGGAGATACCAGAGTGGAAATTGGAACACATCACCATGGATTTCATAACTAAGCTACATCGTACAGCTAAACATCATGATACCATCTGGGTGATTGTGGACCGTTTGACCAAGACTGCTCACTTTCTGCCTATACGAGAGGATATCTCGTCAGAAACGTTAGCAAGCTTGTTCATAAAAGAGGTTGTATCTAAGCATGGAGTACCTTTATCGATCGTGTCTGATAGAGATACTCGGTTTACGTCGAGGTTTGGGAAGAAGTTCCATGAAGTTATGGGAACGAGGTTGAAAATCAGTACGACATATCATCCTCAAACAGATGGACAGTCTGAAAGGACGATCCAAACCCTTGAGGATATGCTACGTGAATGTGTTTTAGACTATGGAGGAAGTTGGGATGATCATCTGCATTTAGCAGAGTTCTCTTATAATAACAGCTACCATTCAAGTATTGGTATGCCACCGTTCGAGATGCTTTACGGTAGACGATGTAGAACCCCGGTATGTTGGGGAGAGATTGGTCAGAAAGAGATGGGAAGTTTAGAAGTTGTGAAAGAAACTTCTTCAAAGTTCGATCAGGTCATGGCAAGGATGAAAGCTGCTCAAGACAAACAGAAGTCGTATGCTGACAAGCGGCGACGACCGATTGAGTTTGTCGTTGGTGACAATGTGATGCTCAAGGTCTCGCCTTGGAAAGGAATTCTCCGTTTCAGGAAGAGAGGAAAGTTGAGTCCGAGGTACATTGGACCGTTTAAGATTATGGATCATGTGGGAAAGGTAGCTTACAAGCTGGATCTGCCCGAAGAGTTAGAAGGAATTAATTCAACCTTCCATGTTTCTCATTTGAGGAAATGTCTGGCCGATGACACGACTCATGTGCCATTAATGGACATTGAGGTTGATGAGCAATTGAACTACATTGAGTAAACAATTGAAATAGTTGATCGCAAGGAAAAGCAACTTCATCGTAAAGTTATCCCACTAGTGAAAGTGATATGGAAAAATCGCAAGGGATCAGATGCTACATGGGAAGTTGAAGGAGAGATGCGCAAATTTTATACAAATTTGTTTATGTAATAGTTAGGTTTCGGGGACGAAACCTCTTTAAGGAGGAAAGACTTGTAACATCCTGTTTTTAGGAGGGAAACCTCTTTAAATGAAATACGAGTTATCATGAGTCGGGCTAGTGTTGGGTTAAATGGATATGGGTTATGGACTTGGGTTATGAAAGAAAGAGGAAAAGACCATGGGCTTAAGCCCATGATCCATAATTATATAAGTCATAAATATCCATTAATCACTCATTTCACACATATTCCATACACCACCAAAACACACACTTAAGCTCTCTCTCTAGTTTCTCTCTTTAGCCGAAATCACCAAGGAAAACCGATCCCGATTCCAGGAAATGATAGTTTGATGTTGTTTGAGCTTAAACCCGTTAGTTATGGTCACGAAATGACAAGCCGACACCGTTAAACCGTTGAAGTCACGAGATCCGGGTGGAATCGGGTATAAACCGAACCTAAGATGAGCTTAGGGATCACCCTAGCTCAGATCTGGATCGAACGGGGCGAAAACAGTGAAAAACGAGTCAAAGCCGGAAAAGTTAATACGAGGTAAGAGATGCAGGGAATGTTCTGACATTCCCTGACCTAACCCTAGTTCGCTGACAGGAATTTATTGAATTAAAGGTAATTCTCTAACTGGTTCGTCTAAGGGGAGCATAACAAACTAGCTACGGTTCGTGTTCAATTCGTTAGGGGGATAAGATAACGAATCACTCTTGATTCGTGATAGTTAGTTCATTAAAGGAGATAACGAATTAAAAGGACCAATTCGTTACACGAATGATTCGTTATATGGACCGATTCATCAAAAGGATCAGTTCGTTAAAGGGATCAGTTCGTTAAAGAGTCCAATTAGTTTAATAACCAGTTCGTTAAAGGGTTCAATTCGTTACAAAAACCAGTTCGCTAAGATAAGCCAATTCGTTAGGAACCAGTAACGAATTAGAAGTTTAATCAATGACAAGAACAGTCCCTAGACTTGGTAAAGAATAAAGAGTTAATGGCCATTTTCGTCCCTGTGGTTTACTACTTTCGCCACTTCAGTCCAAAATTTTTAATTTTGTCAATTTAGTCCTCATAGTTTTAAATATTAGCCAATTACGTCCCATCCGTCTAACGGCATCCAGCTATGCCGTTAGTTTAAGGGTTTTTTTGTCTTTCTCCTTTTAATTTTGAGTTAATGGTCATTTTAGTCCCTGTGGTTTGATATCTTTGCCAATTCAGTCCAAAGTTTAAAAATTTGTTAATTTAATGTTCAGTTTAATTCAGTTTTTTTTATTTTTTATGTTTTTTGTTTATAACCCTGAAGAGCATAATTCAAGCCCAAAACCATCGAGCAACCTCAAATAATGGTATGCGTTTACTCTGTTGACAACAGTAATCATACCCCCCCCCCCTTATATTTAGTTTCTAGACATTTCCTAAAATCTTCTCCATGGTGGAATTCAATGGTAAAGTGGTCAAGGTAATTCCCTGAAACCGAATTATACAGAAAAAACTAAAAATTGTTTTGTTGATTAATGTATAATAGTTGATTACGACCCAGATTTTCGTTATGATATGTTAATCTCTAAACCCTAAATATTATGCATTCATCAAAGAAACGATTTTTAGTTTTTTCCGTACAATTCGGTTTCACAGAATTGCTTTGACCACTTTACCATTGAATTCCACCATGGGGGAGAGTTTAGGAACCGTCTAGAAACTAAATACGAGAGGAGGGGGTATGATTACTGTTGTCGACAGAGTAAATGCAGACTTGTTTTGGGCTTGGATAATGCTCTCTAGGGTTATAGAAAAAAAACTGACTTAAATTGACAAAATTTCAAACTTTGGACTGAATTGGCAAAAGTATCAAACCACAGGGACGAAAATGACCAATAACTCAAAATAAAAAGGAGAAAGACAAAAATACCCTTGAACTAACGGCATAGCTGGATGCCGTTAGACGGATAGGACGTAATTGGCTAATATTTAAAACTATGAGGACTAAATTGACAAAAATACAAATTTTGGACTGAAGTGGCGAAAGTAGCAAACCACAGGGACGAAAATGGCTATTAACTCAAGAATAAAATAATTACACATTAACCCTTGGACTGTGATAATATATGAAAGATACCTTTAAAGGTTAATGAGTAACAATTTACTAATCAGTAATGATCCAATAAAGTAAAACCGACTTAGATACGTGAGATTAAATAAGTAGATGATAAGAGGAGCTAGAGCCGTATTTAATATATGTATGATTGTACA
The DNA here is from genome assembly GCF_021521415.1 of Bidens hawaiensis. Taxonomy (NCBI): domain Eukaryota; kingdom Viridiplantae; phylum Streptophyta; class Magnoliopsida; order Asterales; family Asteraceae; genus Bidens; species Bidens hawaiensis. Next base: position 187 of record NW_027501510.1, on the reverse strand, counting down.
GTTAGTCGTGCCCAGCTCAGGAAAGGAATAACAATTGACGGCGAGCGTAACCGAATTCAGGTGAGTTTCTAGCCCCACTTCCTTGTTATGTTTTCGGGGCTGTGTGCATACTCAATGTGATAATTAATACACTTACCTTAAGTGGTAAGTGTATGCCTTGTATGATTTATGTATGATGATTGTTTGG
>NW_027501509.1:0-73720 GCF_021521415.1 Bidens hawaiensis | reverse complement strand
TCGTTGCCTCATGTTTAAATCCTTTTGATCAAATATATGTTGAAGGCTCTTGTGATCCGTAAAAATTAAACACATTGTACCATAAAGATAATAGCGCCAAATCTTTAGCGCGAAAACAACTGCTCCAAGTTCCAGATCATTGCGTTGTATAGTTCCTTTCATTGACCTTGAGTTGACGAGAGGCATACGCTAAGACTTTGTTTCTCTGCGTAAGGACACATCCGAGCCCTTGATGTGAAACGTCGCAGTAGACGACGATGTCGTCCGTCCCCTCGGGCAGAGACAAAACTGGCGCACTACATAACTTTTGCTTTAACATTTGAAACGCTGCCTTCCTGGTTTTCGCCCCAATCAAACTTCTTATCTTTCTGTGTTAGCGCAGTCAGAGGTAAAGCTATCTTGGAGAAGTTCTCAATGAAACGTCGATAGTAGCCAGCTAGTCCTAGGAATTGCCTCACCTCAGTTGGTGTTTTTGGCGCTTCCCAATTCTCGATGGCTTTGACCTTGGAAGGATCGACGTGTATTCCTTTCTCGTTTACAACGTGACCGAGAAAGTGAACCTCTCTAATCCAAAACTCACATTTAGAAAACTTTGCATACAACTTTTCTTTCTTCAGCATTTCCAAAATTAATCTCAGATGTTGTTCATGCTCAGCTCTGGTTCGGGAGTAAACCAGAATATCATCTATAAACACAATCACAAACTTATCCAAGTATGGCTTGCACACACGGTTCATCAGATCCATGAATACAGCCGGCGCATTAGTTAGCCCGAAGGGCATCACTAAGAACTCATAATGGCCGTATCTAGTTCGGAAGGCTGTCTTCGGCACATCTTCCTCATGGACCTTAAGTTGGTGGTAACCTGACCGTAGATCTATCTTCGAATAATAACTGGATCCCTGCAACTGATCAAATAAGTCGTCAATCCTTGGTAAGGGGTACCGATTCTTGACTGTCAGCTTGTTCAGTTCCCTGTAGTCAATACACATTCTAAATGAACCATCCTTCTTCTTCACGAAAAGCACTGGAGCTCCCCAGGGTGAAAAGCTTGGGCGTATGAAACCCTTATCCAATAGTTCCTGCAACTGATTGGATAGCTCTTGCATCTCGGATGGAGCTAGTCGATAGGGTGCTCGAGCTACTGGTGCAGCTCCTGGAACCAAGTCGATTCGAAACTCGACTTGTCGCGGTGGCGGTAATCCGGGCAAATCTTCAGGGAAAACTTATGGAAACTCGCGCACCACTGGTAAGTCTTCAATCTTTCGTTCTCCTTTCTTCTCTACTACGTGCGCCAGGAAGGCGTAGCATCCTTTCCTCAGGCACTTGCGCGCCTTTAGACACGAAATGAGTTTTATCGCAACTCCACTTCTTTCCCCTTGAATTACTAAGGTTTCCCCGCTCAACAGTGGGATCCGAACCTGCTTCTCATGGCAAATAATTTCCGCGTGGTTCTCGACTAAACAATCCATGCCTACCACAATGTCAAAACTTCCCAAGTCTATTGGCAATAAGTTAATATTGAATCCGTGACCTCCCATGACTAATACACATTGCTCAGTCCTCTCGTTCGCGCGTATCTGCCTACCATTGGCTAGTTCTATAGTATAAGGCGTGTCTAGCCTACTGGTTGCTAAGCCTAGGGAGTTTTTAAACTCAGTGGATATGAAACTTAGGTCAGCGCCAGTATCAAATAAGACAGATGCAAAATGGTCGTTAAGTAGAAACGTACCGGTTACCACATTTGGTTCTTCTTTTGCTTCGCCCGCGCTGATCACAAAGGCTCTCCCGCGAGCTTGGTTTCTCTTTTGCGGGCAATCCCGACTGAAATGTCCTGGCTTCCCGCATGCGTAGCAGTTATCGTTTACTCCAGTTTCTTTGACATGGCAATTTATCGCCTTGTGCCCTGGTCTGCTGCATTTGGCGCATACGATGCTTGCGCATTCACCCTCGTGGTGATACTTGCATCTGCTGCACCATGGGCGAGGCCCATTGTACCCTCTTCGTGGTGGCTCCAAGGCTTGTATCGCGTAAGCCCTTACGCTCTCCTGTCTCTTGAATGGTGGTTGCTTGGAGTCGGGCCCTCGGTGGTGAGAGTTCCATTTTCTCTTGGGGTCAGAGGTTCGCTGCTCGTTCCCGCGCGAGGTCAACATGCCCGCACGGACCGTATCTCTTGTAAGAGTGATGGCCCGCGCCACTGCATCATCAAAGGTTGGAGGCGCTGCGGCATTGAGCGGAACTCTGATAACATGGGGTAACCCAAAGATATACCTCTCGACCTTTTTCTCCTCCGTGTTTGCCGTATCCGGCACCATCTGGCAAAGTTCGTTGAATCGGTTGTTGTAGGCGTCGATATCAGCTCCTACCATGGCGTGGTTCCAAAATTCCTGCTGTAGACTCTGAATTTCGGCGCGAGAGCAGAACTTCTTCATCGTCATATCCTTTAGTTCCTCCCAGGTCTTGTGGAGAGCAACTTCTCGTCCCAATGTTTTCGTTTGAAGCTTCCACCAAGACGAGGCCGCTTCTTGGAACATGCAGGTCGCGTAAAGGACCTTTTGACTTTCACTACACCCGCTAATGGAGAGAACTGTCTCCATTTTGTCGATCCAGTTGTAGAGCCCAATGGCCCCTTCGGTGCCCTTGAATGGCCAAGGCTTACAGGCCATAAATGTCTTATAGGAGCATCCTTTGTCCAAAGCTCCTGATTCGGGTTCTGGGGTTTCGGTCTCTTGACGGCCCTGACTGGATTCGGCCTTGCTGGCCTCATGCGTTGCGATCGCCTGTGCGATTATTTCTGCGAGTTCCTCGGGTGTCATGGTAATTCCTTTGGCTCTGGTTGGAGGCATTCTCGTTTTTCTTGAAAGAGTGAAAATATATCAAACTTAGCGCATGTACCCTGAGCACATAATGTTTTTATCCTTAGTGTTCACTAGACATTGTGTGACCCGTGTTCCTAAGTGTGTGTGATTTTTCTTTCGAAAATTTTTTCTTTGAAAAATATTTCATGCGATTCCCCTACGGTTATAGTCTAGGTTAAAACTTCTTTCCTAGTTCGCTATAACCAGTGCTCTGATACCAATCTGTCACACCCGGCCCTATACGGCGAAAACAGCCGGGCGTGCGCGCGTGGGGATTGATAATCAAGCACGGGTCATTGCAAACATTTAAATAAATTTCCCATTTCTCATGAAATGTCTAGTACAAAATACATTACATTGTTTAGAAGAACATATAAAAACATCCAAATATGAAAAACATTGAAGATTTCCGCGCCATATCCCCTTACACGGCGGGAACAACCACGCGTGTGGAAGGGATAGAACTAAAATCTTCCAAAAACCATTTTTATAGCTGTTCTGCGTGAAGTGCTCTACGTGTGACCCCTTGCGCTACTTAATTACCACCTGAAAGACACGTAAAAATATTTGAATCAGTATAAACTGAGTGAGTTCACAAGTTTCGGTGACTTGATAAATCGTATTGCATCATATTCTTGATAAAACCGTATTGAAACATAGTTCTGATAACATCATATTGAAACATATTCTTGATAGTACCATCCCACGGGTTACGTGCGGACATCGATGAAAACTATGTGCTCGTCCATGCAAAGTGGCGTGGCCACTACGAGCGGATTTAATAATACCGTCCCGCGGGTTACGCGCGGACATCGTTGTTCGGAAAACTAGGCGCTCGTCCATGCAAAGTGGCGCGACCACTACGAGCGGGTTTAACAACCAGTAGTACTACCCCATGACCATACTAGGCGCTCGTCCATGCAAAGAGGTGCGACCCCTACGAGCGGGTTGATCAAACCAGTAGTCCCTACCCTTAGAGTTCCATTGATAAAGTGATCACTTTCTCGTTCTTGCGCACTCACATTGATAACCAAGATAGACACTATGAACAGATAATCGTTTGCATTGCTTGTAAATATACCATGATAAAACATAATTTAAACACGTGTCCCTCGCCCCGAAAACAGTTTAAAAACAGTGAAAATAGGGGCTGTGAGACTCACCTGTGATTCTTGTTAAGTGATGGTTTAGAGAGATTAAACGAGATTCGGGTTTCTTGGTGTTAGCCTCGAAATTGGAAGTCCAGAATATGTTTAAATAACAAGAAATATGTGTATTAAGACCAAGTAATCGAAGAATATAAGGGCTGGTCAGAAAAGTAAATCAAGACTAAAGTTTCGGCTTACCTAGCGATGGAACTGGAAACGGATGCTTGGGAGATGGTTAGTGCAGAATTACAGGTTTAAGAGAGGAGTTTGGAGTGTGTTTCTTGTGGTTGTGATATTTTTATTCAAGAATTGATATTTATAGGCAAATTCAAGGGAACACAATCCCTTGATTTAGGGGATTGAGATCTTATCATATTGGGTGCAGTGATGACTAGGTATGGGGTTTATTATTATTTATTTAGGGATGGGGGTGATGGTCCTAGGGAGTGGTTATGAAGATTCTGATTGATTTGACAGTACATGCAGGACTGTGGTTGGTGAGAGTAGGTGCGGCTGACAGTTGACATTTCGTGTTACAGTACTGTTCCTGGTACTGTTGTCAGTGTGCTGTCAAAAGGTAAAAATCTCTTAAACACGCAACTGGTTCTTTCTGGGCGGGGGTAATCCCCTTTTATCTGAAGAATAGACTAAGTGTTTTGTGCGCGTAACCTTGCGCGTATAGCCTTCTGCGTGTAGGCCATTTCTTTGAACGTTGTGGGTCCGGCGGCTCCAGTTGGTCTTCGCGCAAGCGTCCTTGTAACGAATCCTGCGCGTATCACTGCGCAGGCGTCCTTATAAGGAATCCTGCGAGTCCATCTGGCTCTGCTGGAACCAGCGTTCTCAGAGTTTATTAACAGGGTGAACTTTTGGATTAAGCGAAAAGGTGGTTGGTTTCTGTGCAGACGTTCATGCGTAAAGGGTTTAGTTTTAAGGTGTCCCGCGGGGATTCTTCCCGCAGGTGTCGCACATAACTCCTTTTTATTTGATGCGGGTAGGTGCGTAACCTTCTCGTAGTCAGGGACGTTGAGTTTCATTTGTAGATTCTCCATGAGGTCTTGGTATTTCAACATAGTGATCAGTTATGTTGAAGTCAATTCCATCTTGGAGCTTCAAACAAACTAGCTCTCAATGTTCCCGCCATGCGGGGAGGTTAGTTCCCTTTTTCCGCGCGCGCATAAATGATTTGGGTCTTAATTAGGAAATTAGGATATTGTTTGAACATAGTTTTACTTATTGATCATTGAAGATGTATGCAACCCATTAGACAGAACGACATAAAATTAAGTTGTCATGAAAACACAACAAAAACCTGTGCGCGTGGCGCATATAATATATGCCCGCGCTGATCATAACATGGCGCGCATCGCATCCGCGCATGGCGCATATAACATATGCCCGCGCTGATCATAACATGGCGCGCATCGCATCCGCGCATGGCGCATATGACATATGCCCGCGCTGATCATATCATGGCGCGCATAATATTCACAATCACCTAATAATTAGGTTGATTACTTGGTTTATGGGATTGGGAAATTAGCGGGTGTCACAATTAACCGATACTTCAGGATGGCCCGGTACTCCAAAACCGACATATGTTGGCCCAATCCTTTAATAGGGAGAACACTTAATAAATCTTGAGCCCGAGGAGCCCGAAGACACTCAAACACCTCTTTCTGACGAGGGGATAAAACAAACTTCATTTTCAAACTCTTGATGATTCCACTATAAAAGGCACTCGCCAAAACATGTTGGGCTTTAGGGGGGCGGTGTCTTTATTAGAGAAACCACTAATGTCAAAATCGGGAAGTGAAATGTGCAACCGATCTATCGCACTCCCATAATCGGAGTCAAACCCATCAATACCACAACCTCGAAGAATGTGGTCTTGTAATTCCCAAGATTGCGCCCTCGAGGCCACAAACGCATAAGTAGAAACGTCTGAAGCTGAACATAAACCCAAACCTCCAAAACGAGTAGGAAGTGATGCCAACCTCCATTGAAAATCTCCAAAGAAGGGACCACTACAAACCACGATGTCCTCAATCGCCCCCCGAAGGCTATTGTCAAACACATAAACTGATTCCCCTACATACATTGGTTGGCCATTTGTATAATTGACGAAAAATTTCAGGAAAGATGAATAATAGTCTTATTGGTTCTTAGTGGTATCATTCATAACAGGTCACTCTTGAGCAGTGATAAATTGATCCATTGATAGCAAATGCATTAGTTATAACTAATAACTAGTAATAACTTGCACAAGTTCGATGGGTATACCCCAAAACTAACATATTTAGACGGGCTTACCCGAAACCCGATGGGTATGGACCGGGTACGAGATTAAGATTTAAATTTTTTTGCGGGTAGGGGCCGAGTATGTGATTAGATGATACCCGGTATGATTAGTCGAACCACATACCCGTTTACCTGAAACATATACCCGAATGATTTTTTATTTTAATTTCTCCTTAAACCTTGTCTATAAATGCTTCATTTTAATAGGTTCATGGATAAAAATATTTTTTTTTCTTATGTGATGTATAGTTATTGATACTTTATAGTTTTTATATAATTTATATATTGTAGGTTGTGAAGTATATATATAACATAAAAATTAAAAATTATGATGATATTATTTATTTATTTATTTATTGTGATACTTATAGCAATGCAGTGTTCATATTTTATAGTTGTTATATGAATACAAGGTATAAAAGAATGATAATGGTAAAAAAAATATACTTAAAATACTAACAATTTTTTTTTAACAAACTAATGGGTACACCCGATACCCGACCGGTAAAGGGTCGGGTATAGGACACGGTTTTACAAACCGGTATGAGTATGGGATTACCATTACCGGTCCGGACCTGGTCCATTGCCATTCCTATGAGCAACAAATGGGCTACTAGTGATAACTTAATTACCATTAATGGAGTTATTCAATTTAGGGATTTCACCGATAGTACAAACGGGATTTCACCGATAGTACAAACGGACTATGGTCGATATATACAATGTTTTCATATAAATTGCATATTTATTTTTGCTATCTTCGTATACTATCCGATGAACATGGTTAAATAATTTAATACCCACTGAATAATAATACTCCCAATTTATATATAGTAATGGGTTCAGGAGACTATGCATTGTGGTGCAAGATAAAGTGTCATGATACCCTCACATAGGAAGTGAGACTTTAATAAACTTAAATGTTATTAATGGTGTAGTGGTTTTAACTAAACATTAAATAAAAGAAAAAAATATTTGATTAGTTGGTTTACGACTTACAAGTGACTCCGCCTCGTTGGCTCATTGACTAGTAACTATTAAATACGTAACTATTGTTTAAACTTATTAAAAATGTATGAATCATTTCACGTGTCGCACAATTAAAATTGTACATCATTAAAAAACTAAAACTAAAATAAAATTTTTGTCTTATCTTGTTTAATATAGAAGAAAAACGGAACCTGGCTTGAATGATGGGCCATATGCTTGATATTGTTATTACAAGTTTACAACAACTAACTTAGAAAAGGGCAAAAGGCTACAATAACTCATTGACTGTTGTTCTCATCACCTATAATTCACTTAGATGCGTGTGATTACTTTTTTTTTAACGGTCAACGAGAAACACTTTATTAAAAACAAACAACACAACCAAAAACAACACAAAGAGGCTTAACCACAAATATTTTCAATTTTATTTTTATATATTATGTTTTTAACGTAATTTAATTATTTTTATTTCAAAGAAAATTAATCAAAGATATATTCATGAGTTAAATAAAAAATATTAAGAAAAATTTAATAACTAAATAAATAACTAACATATTCCACGGTTGTTTGGATTGTATAGTATGAAGAAAGGGTTTGCGAAGTAGAGTTTGAAAATTTTATGTGGGTAAAAAGTTTGTAAATAATTTAGTATTTATAATTCGAAAACACCACTAGTTTAACTTGCAATTATATATATATTATTAAACCAATAGGCTTTAACTCAACTTCTCCCATTCTTATTGGTTGTTTTTTAAACTTTTCATCTATATCTACCACCTCTCTAATTTTTATTTGAATAAAATAAATCAAAATTAAATTAAAATAAGATACAATCAATTCTCTTTAATGATTCTCTTTAACTTTAATTTAATATTTAATTTAATAATGATTAACCAATTTATTTATTAGTTAATTATGATTTTTATGTTATTTTTATTGTTCTGTATCTAACTAATATAACTTAATTAACCTATAAACCTAAATCAATTTTCCTCTTTCACGCCTCCATTTTCATTAATGGTTCCATCATGTTCCACCTATCACTACCTTCAATTCATTTATCTGTCAAATTCACGATTCACCATTTATGAATGTGCTCACCATCAACGTTACCTCCGGTCAGTTTAATCATCAGGCTTCTTTCCAAGTTAAAATTAGTTGAGATAATTAACTGATATTTCATCCATTGGATTCAATATAAAACAGCCTAATATACAGAGATTACGGATTAACTTTACTATAATTGTGTCTAATTTCATATTTATGAAATATCAATTTCTGTAATCAATTTCTGTAAATTAGGTATAAATTTTCCATTTGATTAAGGAATTCTTTAATTACGGAATTCTTTAATTACGAAATTTCTATATTTTAATAAATTATGATATGCCATTTGATCATTTGATTAAGGTTTTGATTAATCATTCTTAAGGGTTACTACAAATACGGATTTTGACCGATGACTAATTCAAAATTAGTCAATCAATGATTTTAATATATGTGGCTAATTCTAATTTGAAATATATGTTAATTTATAATTATTATTACTACTTACCATATGTTATATCAATGACTTAATTTTTAAATTGTTGTTTACTATATTAAAATTGTGTTATTGTTAATACATAAAAAAGAAATTACTTAGTTATTTTTACACAACTTATATCAATTACTTAATTATTCAAATGCTTATTAATTATATTATGTTGACTATTTTTATAAATTTCAACCATATGATTACAATTTAAATATATCATAATTGATTATAATTTTTTATATTAGATATACGGTAATTGATAATCATTCAAGATATACGATAATTATTTAATTGATTGAATTAATGATTAATTATATTCATGTAAATAAAAAAATTAGTAACTTATTTTTCCACATTAAAAAGTTAATTTGTATGTTTAAATATAGTCTAGAATTAAATATTTGAATTGAATTATTTTGTGTTTAACAACATTACATTTTAGTAATTCAAATTTTGAAAATCCCTTAAATTCTCATTCCCTAATTTTCGTCCATGATTTAATGTAATTGAAGATCCCTAATTTTAAGTTTTTAATTAATTCCGTATATACATTACTTATTTATTCATTCCTCCCAAAATTCATTCATTTACTATGAACTATATATAAATACTTCACTTTCACACGAGAATTCTTACACTATCACATCAAATTGAGCTGATTTTCTTGGTTTCTAAGGTTTATATTTTTGTTGTTTATATCATTCATTTTGTTTTTAGTTTTTTTGTTAAAAGTGTTATTTTTCATAAATTAATGTTTTTTTTCATCACCAGGAAGATGGAGCCAACAAACATCACCATGTTGAACCAATCGGATGTCCTTAACAGTGATTGTATCCTCAAAGTGCGTATTCTCAAACTTTGGCGTCTGAAGGACAATTCAAAGCCCAGAGAAGATTGGTCCATCGAAATGATTGTTCAAGATGAAATGGTAGTTAGCCCAAACAATAATCAATACATGTGTATAAATTCCTAAAAAATTAGCCCGGAGATATTTATGTGTATAATTAGCCCAAACAATAATATAAGTCTGTGTATAATTTTTAGGGATTTATACCATCAAAATGACTGCATATTGCCCGGAGAAGTTGACTTTTTTTTAATACATGTATTCAAATTTCGTCAACATTTCAACCAAAACAATCAAACTATGGTTACCATTTAATTAAATGTATACAAGTATGTTTTGTGATGTTAAATTTCCCTTACCTAATGTTATAAATTTAATGATTTATATTGTCACTAAATCTAAATCTAACTCTAATTGCATTTTGACATGCATTGGAATATTGTAAGGTTCATTTATCCAACGATGTATATTGAAATAAAGTTTGTATTGTCTTCATTAGTGCTATTTTGTATGACAATTCGATTTTAAAACATAAAAATTGTTTTTCTATTGTCTTCATTTGTGCTATTTTTATCATTCAAAAGTGTGTGTGTGTGTATATAAATGTTTTTTTATCATAATTACATTTAGTTATGTTTATTTTGTGTCACCATTTTATAACCAGTCTTCAAAGTTTGATGTCATTTTAATAATTTTATGAACTTTAAAGTGTAACTAAAATGTAAATTTTGTAAATCAATGGTTAAACATTTCATAATGTGTAATATTACTATGATTGAAACTTATTATGTCTAAATTGGATTTTCAGCTTTAAATTTTAAACTTTTAAATTTAACTGGTCAAACATTCCATAATGTCTAAATGTATCATGATTAAAAAATCATTATTACTAAAAAGATATCCAATTTTAATTTTTAAATTTTAAAATTTACAATAACTTAAATATATTTACAATCTGGTCAAACATTCCATAACTAACATATTAATGTAATTATGATATTAGTTATACTAATTATTATTAGAATTCAAAAACATACTAAATCATCTCATTTACATTATATAAATCTTAAGATTGAAAACCCTAACTATTATAATCTCTCTCTCTCTGTGTGTGTGTTTCGGATTACTATCTCCATCATCGCCAATTCTGGTAAGGGAGATTAATTATTTTATGGTAAGGTTTAATTTGATACTCTAATAGTCGATTATCATATTATTAATTATTTCATTAAAAATTATTTTTCTTTTCCCTTTATGTTTGTATTGATTTTAATTTACTATATAATTTTCTTATAATCTCTTTAGGTTCCGTATCAAAATAAAAAATTCAATGGAGATGTTGAACTATTACGGTTTTCCGGTAAGGTATTATGGAAAATACTATAATACCAGATGGGTTATTAGCATCTTGAGTTGAAGTCATAACAAGTTTAAGTCAATATTAGAGTGTATACAAGTTATGGCTCTATGAATCGTTAAACAAGTCATATAAGACAATAGATGTTTCTAAGTGTTTAGTTATTAGCTATTAAAAAAACCAATTTGTTTCTTTTTATATTAATCTTTGACAACAACGAAATGCTACAAATTAAAGAATAAACCTTACATAAAAGGAAGTATTTAGGATTTGTAAATATTAAATTTATGATACTTTTGTTAAATAAATAGTTAGATTGTATATACTTTTGTTCGTGTTTATTTTAAATTACACTTCAATAAGTTCGCCCTACATCTTGTCAAAGTGAAAGATACTTAAACTATAAAAAAAACACGAGGCTCACAGTTGGATGCCAATCCTTACATGTTGAAGAATAAAATAATTTTCGAATTAATTATTGGATATAGGTGAAGGGAATGTTGGGGGTCCAAATGACGACAAATGAATGTACAAATTCCCGATGATCTTCAAATTAACAATTCATTATATCCAGTATATGATTTAATAGACTTTGTGTATCCTTCGATTTTAGACAAGTTCAATGAACTTACTTTCAAGAACGGGCGATATTGTCGGTTAAAATTATTTGTGTTTATTAGACGAATAATATAATATTCAAATATATAATCAAATTTCTTTACATGACGAATTTCCTATTTTCCACCTGTGTACTATACGGGTTAGTAACCTAGTGGTTCATTACTTTATTAATTAGAAACACCTTCAATTTAGTTTGAAGCGGTCTATCCCAATTAATCCAATTTGATCTTAATGCTCCATAGCCATGTGACCATGGTCATCTATTTTTCCTCACGTCTTGGTCACTTTGCTTGTATAATGGTGGAAGGTATTGAATGATTGATAGTAGTGTGACCAAACGCTGCCTTATATGGTCACTTGACGATCTGTTCAAATAGCCCACGGCTTGCTCGAAAAAGCTCGGCTCGCAAAAGCTCGATTGTAAATGAGCTGAGCTTGAGGAAGGGTCAACTCGGTCTTCGCTTGACTCGTTGGATCGTTTAGATTAAACCCTAAATTTTAATATCTGTATATAATAATAGTATACCAAGACATAAATAAATAAAAATTATACATATATTATGTCACTCGATACCTAAAACCTTATAAAAGAATAACTAAAATAAAACATATAAAGTTATAAATTCTCTAGTTTATAAATTTTATATAATATGTATGTTAAAATTATAATTTTTGTCTTTTATATATCAAAATTTGTAAAATATACAAAAAGAATAAATAAAAAAATTTAAAATTTTAAAAAATTAAAGGAGCCCAGCTAGCTCGAGCTTTAAACGAGCCGAGCTCAAGCTCGATTTTTCAGCTCGATAAAGAAAACGAGCTGAGCTCGAGCCAACTCGATTAAGTTCGAGCTCGAGCTCGAACACATTCTGACTCGACTCGACTCGTTTAAAGCCCCACTAGACGATAAGTTCCATAACACATCGCCTGAACACTAAAATGTTAGTTTCATGACCAGTCTTTAGTCATTCTCACATAAAATGTATATTAACCCATATAATACAAAAACCAAGTCGTTGTAACACCAAAAAAAAAAAAGAAAGAAATAGTCAAAATGCGTGAACCAGAGTCCAAAAAGAATTGCTTAGGAATCATAGAAAATGAATTATAAATGCTGTCACATTCTCACTCACTTGTACCACTAATTTCGAGGCGGATTACTTGGATCAGTGACTGATTAATATTAATAATAAATATGGCCGGAAAAGTGATGCAGGCGGTTTGGTACAGTGGTTACGGCGGAGGTCCAGCCGGTTTAAAGGTGATTCAATACTCGTTATCTGCAAATTATTATGCTATTTAGTTGTTATCATTATTAGATCTAAGTTTTAGTTTCATTTTATATATTGCTTGGCTTATACAGTATTTAGGTCTGATCCAATATAATGAAAAAAATAGCAAAAAGTAACACTTAAAAGGAGGTATTTGTAATTAAACTACTATAGATTTGTCATTAGTACCTTTAAAATTCACATCAATTTGGAAATGGAAACATCATTCAGTTGTAGGCCTGTAAACGAACCGAACGTTCATAAATTGTTCGTGACCACTATGTTCGTTTATTTATGTTCAATTATGTTTGCTCGTTTATGTTTGTTCGTTTAGATTTTAGTAAATACACAATTAGTTATATTTATATAGATATAAACATGAACATAAACATAAATGGGGCTCGTTTAAACTAGTAATCTTGATGGATATTTTGAACGAGTCATGTAAATTTAAACCACTAGTTTTGATGTAATTTTGGATGAATTGTGATGCATTAGACTTCTTCATTTGTGTTCATTAATGCTAACTTATGTTCTGTTCTGTTCTGTTCTTTTCGTTTATGTTTGGCCAATTATGTTTATTAGTGTTTGCTATGTTCGCTTGTGTTCGTTTATGTTCACAAACTGTTCCTGTAGGTTTTAAACGAGCAAACGCAAACATGCCCATTTTATTAATGAACGAACATGAACAAAAAAAAATTGTTCGATTATACGTCCGTGTTCGTGTTCGGTTAAAGTTAAATGAACGAACACGAACATGCCCCCGCTCATGTTCGTCTGTTTGTTTACAGGCCTATTCAGTTAATTAAATTTGGTATTTTTAGGGACTACTTTTCTAGAATCATGCATGAATACATGATATACCAGAGTCTAATAGTGTTATTTATATGTTTTGCAGCATGTTGAAATCCCTATCCCTACTCCTGCCAATGATGAGATTCTGGTGAAAATAGAAGCAGCAAGCATAAATCCAATTGACTGAAAGATTCAGAACGGCTTCGTACGCCCTATTTTACCCAAAAAGTTTCCTTTTATACCAGATTAGTTTGATTGCTGATACTTTGATGGCATATGTGCGCACAAAGATTATGAGTAAATTACACAAATGGTAGTTCTCGTGGTGCTCTACTTAAAATTGGTTCTGTATAGAACGACAATCTCTGTATATGTATGTGTGAGGGTAAACTGATAATTTCAAAAAACTATTCAAGTCTTATAAATGTTCATTCATTTGAAAATTAGTGATAATCTTTGTACATTCAAATACTTAAAAGGACTAAATCCATAACTACCTATAAAACATAGGGACCATTTGTGTAATATACTCTTAGTCTACTTCAAGTAGGAGTGTGAACGAGTCGAGATGAACCAACTTGGGCTCGAAGTTAAACGAGCTGAAATTTTGAGCTCAAGCTCTAGCCAACTTGTTTCAATTAAAATGTAGTATTTTAAGTAAAAAGACAATATTAGTTAATGTAAGGGTGTGCTCATGGTCCATATTCAGTGGGCTTATTTATAAACGGTTTATAACATATGAACATTATATTTTTTGCTTAACTTAAAGGTGCCAAACGAGCGAGCTTGCCTTTGCTCAAACTCCGCTTGTTTACAGAGATTAATGAATTTCGTGTGCATCTCTTTTTGTATTTACTTGGTGAATCAATAAATGGTAATATCATTGTTGTTTGCATCAGTTGGTGACGTGGCAGGAGAAGTTGTGGAAGTTGGACCTGAAGTAATGAAATTTAAAGTTGGCGACAAAATTGTTTCAACTCTTGTGAGTGTCATCTTTCTTAATGGTTCTTATTAGATGTGTCAAACTGGGCGGGTCGGGTTATTTGGTGTCGGGTGGGCCCATCTACAGTTAGTCATTCAAAGAAAGTTTAAACATTTAACGCATTAAATATGATCACACAAAATAACATAAGTACATAACAAAACGATTTTGAAAGTTGTATGCATGAACCCGTTTACTTGGGTGACAGGGGGCTGCGGGAGGAGGGTTAAGCGAATACGCGGTGGCTAAAGAAAGCTCAACGGTTCAAAGACCAGCCGGTATCAGCTGCAGAGGGTGCGAGTCTCATTATTGCAGGCTGCACTGCTCTCCACTCCCTTACCACAACCTGCGGTCTAAAACTTGAAAAAACCGAACCACGAACCAACGTCCTAATAACTGCCGCATCAGGCGGTGTGGGCCACTACGCGGTCCAGCTGGCAAAACTAGGTAACACCCACGTAACCGCAACATGTGGGGCCCGCAACATCAAATTCGTTGAAGGTTTAGGAGCCGATGAGGTTCTTGACTACAAGACCCCCGAAGGAGCTGCTGTCAAAAGCCCATCGGGCCAGAAATACGACATCGTGCTCAACTGCACCACGGGTATCCCATGGTCAACCTTCGAGCCCAACTTGAGCCCAACTGGGAAGGTAGTTGATATAACCCCGAGTGGTAATACGTTTTGGACTTACGCGATTAATAAATTAACGTTTTCGAAAAAGCAAATTTACCCGTTACTAGTGACTCCAAAAGCTGAACAGATTGATTATCTTTTGAAACTGGTTAAAGAAGGGAACTTGAAAACCCTTATTGATTCGAGGTACCCGTTAAGTCAGGCCGAAGAGGGTTGGGCCAAGAGCATTGCGGGCCATGCTACCGGGAAGGTGGTTATTGAGCCGTGAGATTGTTAATAAGACCGAACAACGTTATCTTGATGTCGATTTTATAATTCGGGTTGTTTTCTTATTGGTGTATTGTTGAAGGAATCAAGTTTATAAAGTTGTCAAAATATATAAACTGTTTGAAATGACTGATCAGAAAAAGAAGGCGCAAAGGTTGTGATGGGAAATTATTTGCATATGGGATGTCTGTTTCTTAATCATTGTGACATATTTAACCAAGTGAATATCTAAGGTTGCATTATACAAGACAACTTCAATAAATATGCAAATAGAAGTTTAGAAAGAGTATAAAAAGTTTTAATGATAAAATGTTGATAATCTGTATATTAACGTGATTATGACCATTACTTTCACTCTCTTTCTCTCTCTCATTATATTATGTCAAACACTACACACATAAAGGGAAAAGTTCATGTACATTTTAATTTTAACATGAAAAGGTAGGAAACAATACCAATTTATAAAAAAATGAGAACGTAAGAAACAATAACAACTATACTACCAGTATACATAAACGAGGATTTGTAACAAAGAAAAAAACCTAAAAATTACAACAAAAGAATCAAAATCATGAACAAAATAATAACATCACATACCAACAAATACTTATAACAGCAAAAGAAAAAATATAACAATAACAACAAAATATAAATTAGCAAATACTTATGACGTCTCATATTCGAAAATTAGCAAATACGAACAAAAAATAACAGCAAACACCTATAAAAACAAACCTAATAATAACAACGAATTCGCTTTCACTGTTTTCATGTTAATAATAAAATGTATTTGATCTTGTTTCCATACATAAATTATGTGTTTTTCTAAGATACGGATTTAAGGTTGACTTCCTATCAGACGCATCCATGTCGATTGATCGGTTTTTAACAAGAAAAGCAAATACCAACACAAGATAGGTCATTTTTGACATATCTTGTTTGTTAAGTTGAGTAGGATTCGAGTTAGGGCTTGTCAAATAGTAAGACTAAAAATACACGTACACTTAATGACTTACCAAACTTGAATCAACCACTCACAACCTAAAACATTCTCACACTACTATTCTCTCACTTTTCTCTTTGCCCATATAAATTTGTTTTGAGGGCGTTCTAACCGACTCCCTTTTCTCTTTCACATCACACTTTCTACTAAAAACACCGCAAACAAACAAACAACCGGAGATGCTCGGTTTATCTCTTGCGATATCATTAAAATAACCAATCATGTGAAATGAAAACTGATAGATTTATAAATTAATTGAAACTGTTATTTAACCGTTCGTAATTTTGAATGTTCCAAAAAGAACACCCAACACTTCTTATTTTCCCTTTCTTCTATTTTAATTATTTAAAACATCAAATCAAGAAGAAACCTTTCATACTTCAATTATTTCGAGCTTTAATGATGTGCCATTATCTTAAAAAAAATCGAAAAAAGATTAGCTGAAAGGTAGGTTTGAATTTAAGTGAGTGATATTATTTTAGTGATATCACAAGAGATCAGATTCATTGTTAATTGATACATGCTATATTGCTGAATACGATTCGTACAACCATAATAAAACTGATTATTCATACAGTTGTATGTTTTTTTCTTTCATATGGTTCGTATTGGTGTAATACGACCCATACTACTAGATAAGATTTCTCCTTATTTGTGCTGAATTATTTGATACGATACAAGACTCTATCAAAATCTACTATATACTATTACATTTCATAGAGTTTTTCATCCGTTCTCTCAACTTATCTTAACATCAGAGCCGGATCTTTGTGTGGTTTTTTGTTATGTAGTGTATTTTTTATGAAAAAGTTAAAAAAGAAGAAAATGCAAGATCCGTCACTGCTTAACATGTCATCAAAAAATACCATTAAGATGTGCTTCTGAGGTTGTCTCATATCACTCTATTTGTTGTTTGTGAATGGTTCCTTCAAACTGGAGCCACTATTTATGTATGCTCTATTTATGTATGCTCTGGTTGGTACAAGTTTAACACTTATCACACACTTAACAGATTAAATTTAATAACCATTGGTAGTAGGGTATCATCTATCCGAATGATGATATTGTTAATTATGAGTATGAGCCTGATTATCGAATTATCGGATTATGAGAGTATTCAAGCTAGCAGCACGATATAATTTGACGCATAGAAAATATATGTGTTTATTTTGATATTGATAAAAAGTAGGGTTTAGATTAAATACAAATGAAATTAGTGTGCTAAACGTGAGAATCAAGTAGAGTAATTATATATACAAATAAATTAATTATGTAATTTACTCTATGATAATTACTCTTTGATGTAATTACATAATTACTTTACTTCTATATATATAATTACTCTACTTGATTCTCACGCTTAACACGTTAATTTTATTTGTACGTTAACCTTTCCCAAAAGTATTATCCATTTCTTTTAATATTTAAGTAGTTATATTAAAAGTAATTTAACTAAAAAGTTTTAGTTAATATCGAAAAACTGCTTTAAAGATTATAGTTTGTTAATTAAAATAACAATAAAAGCTAGTTTTATTAAAAAAAATTCAAAAATTAAATCACAAAAGTTATAGTTTTTTAAAATCCTTAAAAAATTTATTGTTTATTGAAAATTTAATTAAACAGGTAACTTAAAAAAGAATAAAAAAATGTTGATATAGCTCATATGGAACTACGAATAGTCACACGACCCATATCACTTTCATTAACAATGCCAGATACCACTGGCAGACTATACGAAATAAATTTTCCATAAAGGTTGTTTCATTTGTTGATTGTTATCACATCAGCCATATTTCAGTTTTCTCATATATCTTACAATCTTCAAAATTACATGTTAGTATTAAATTTTTTTATATTTTAATTCTAACGTTATTTGTTAATGCAATTAAATTGTTTTGAAACTATCTAAAAACCAAGGTTAACACAATTGCATATTTTTTATTGATAGAATTTCTTTCTTTCGTTCACTTGTTTATGCTATTACAAGAATATACATAGTAAAATCTGGATAAATCGAACCTAAATATTCAGACAATGCTAGTCCAAATCAAGTACAAAAACGTATTACGTTATACAGTAAATACTAAATAGTACACGACACATTCATACCCTATAGAAAGGACAACGGTTTGATTAGTACTTGTTACAAGACTTTCCTTAATAACCACATGACTAAGTCAAATTGACGCTACTAGTACTGCCACATTACTCACCATTAATGTTCCAACAAAAACTATAAATACAAGGCATTTGAATAAGAGGCAATAATACGTCCAACAACTCGATCTGACTGAATACATCTTAATTTATTTCCATCAAGAATGCATCTTGTTCTTCATTCTCAAATTACCATACGTATCAAACACTTAATCTCATGTCAAAGTCTTGTCACCTAGAGGTCTCTTTGATGACCGAATCCCTAATTACTATATATTGCCTAAGATAAACCAATCGGGAAAGAAAGTTATACAACCTTGAGTGGTATGTAAGATGTTTTTTTACGTGGAATAAATTCATGTTTTTCTATGAAGTAAATATGAGCTTAATTTACTCGTGATCCCAAAAGTTTGCATAGTGAATATTATCTGCCTTTTGAGTAAGGCTAAAGAGGGATATGCAAAGAACCCCGATGAGCTTGTTATGAAGAAGAACCCCGATGAGCTTGTTACGAAGAAAGTAGTTGTCAAACTATAGCATAGAAATCTACCTGCTGTAAAAATAAAAATAATTAAAACAAGCTGTATGATCAGTTTTGTCTCACATCTGACTTATATGTAGGCTTTCATAACTTTATACCTTGACATCTTGTCCGTTATGCTAAATGGTCACATTTTATATACAAGAACATGCGTTGTGATAGTGTGAAATGTAAAATGTTATGATGCACGGGCTGAGATGTCTCTAAATGATTGGTTTCATGTATACTTAGCTATTAAGTAAGCAAAAAAATAAATAAACGAGCCCCCTCCCCTGTGTCCGCTATCTCCTCCCCCCCCCCCCCCCGGCCACCCTAGCGCCTCTATGCGCCAATGTTGTGGCGGTGGGTTGCGCCTTAAATGCTTATGTGGTGGGGCTTAGCACCCAACCACAGTTTCCACAATGCATGACCTAAAGCTAAGAAAACTAAGAAGTGTAACAAAATACTACGATGACCATTAGCTGTCAGTTACTTTTCTTTTGAGTTATCAAGAATAAATGAACATTTATGTTTAAGCAAAGTATAAATTAAAAAATCTTTACACTATAAAGTGAATATAAGGCTGTTAAACATCTAATCTTATCATAGATGAAAATCATTAAATCAACGTATAGTTAAATAGTTGAAAGTTTTAACCTATACTAAATTAGATACCCACATTTACATGTTATTTAACGTGTGTTTACTTAAAAAAGAAAATACAAGAACAATATGGGTTACAACATTCTTAAGTTACTCTATTTTATACTTTGATATGTTATAATGGTAAACAAAAAAAATGTTTTAATTTTCACTCTTCACCTATTTATATCTTTTAAGGATTTGCGGCCAGTACGTATCTTAAACAAATAATGATATTAATACGCAAAGTAACGCAATCACATCCTAAAAAAATTTATAACTGTAACTTTTAGACTAACACGCAAAGTAAAATACAAATTCTTCTTATTATTGTTTTGATTCTTATAATTATTTTTTTATTTATTTTCGGCAAAAAAGTTCAATAAAATCCGAGCTAGTCCCCATTTTGAAGTGAGGCGACATGTGTATTTTTAGATATCTATGTTTCAGTTTAAATATTTGGTTCAAAATTGTGCTGACATCTGTTTCGACGTAAAATTTGTACGTGCAAAACCAAGCTGGACATATATGATATATTTTTATTTTTTTATATATGCTTCCGTGTATTTTAACGCTCATTTTTAAAACCACAAAAACTTTTATTGATTTCCGATGTATCGCCGAGACGTGACATTTGTTGTAGCGGACTAGTTTTACTTATAAATCATGCAGGATGAATAAATCATAAGTAATAGTAAATTGAACGGTTAAACGGTGTGAGTATTAGTTAAAGACATCTTGCATTTTATCTTCCATGTGTTTGGGTGTTTGTAATAAATGTAAACGTGCTTTTCTTTAGAATTAAGATGCATCTTAAAAAAAACACTATTTTCTGTAAATTATTGTATTGCAAAAACTTTATAGAAATTTAGTTATGTTATTATTATTATAAAACATATAAAACTAAATGACACACATGACCTCCAAACTACTAAATGGTTATGTGTAAACGGACTTAGTGTAATAACTCGGGTATTTTAATCAACGAAACTTTGCATTTTATGAAATTAATAATATTTTTTTTTATTGTTTACTATAATTATTTGTTATATATAAATAACTTTCATTTATATGCAAGTTACACCCTACACTACACTTTAACCCCTTATTGTTTCCACCACCATACTACAAGGACTAAACTGCAAACCATGTTAAATTGTATTACCAAACCAAACCCGTTAACCCAGGATCCAGATTCAACTCCACCCGTAACCCGTTTCCTTGCTTGCACCTTAATTATCGTAGCATAATTGAAATAGATTCTCCTAAATCGTTTTGTAAAGGAAAACCGATCTGCACTGATATATATAATTTAGAAACCAAGATCATTATGATGTGGATTAACAAAAATAATCAAACCGTCTTTGATCGATATATCAATATACCACTTACAATTGATAACAACTCAATTAAACTTATATACACGCTCATCGTACCCTCGCGATCCAATCCCTAACTTGATTTGGATTATAACACGCGGTGTATATCAAAATCCGATGGTGTTTTGGCCGTCAACCCTTGGTTCATCGTTCACCTTTGATCCGTCGTGAATCCAGGAATCCTTGTCGGTGCATCCCGAAGGGTTCATCCTTCTCGCACATCATTTTTTTTATTTCGTTCCTTCTATCAGGTGAGTATTTCACTCCCCTCTTTTACTTATTTTAGCCGTTTTAGGGACATATGCGTTCGTATATATATTTTTATATTATATAGTACTCAACCGCAACTGTTTATCCTTGTGTGTTTATCAGTTTGCCTAACTTGCTATTTTGCTTACTTGCTTTGTTTGAATGCTACTTGCTTACTTCGGCAACCGATGTCCATTTTTATGGCAACGGTTTAGTCCTTTCTTGGTAACCAATGTCCATTTATATGGATTGGTTGAGCCATTTCTTTATGGTTTCTTTCTTTATGGTTTGCTTTCTTTATAATTGTTTGATTGTTATGTGTTATGGCTTATCTGTATATCTCACAGGAACGGTTTGCACTTTTACTTATTATTATATAGTGTCTCAAATCTGGTGTTATACTCACTCAACCTTGTGTTGGCAAAACTATTTTATTTTCAATGCATATGCAAGTCATCGTATGATGTAGTTGAAGTTAGAAGATCGTTTAAGGACTTATGCTAGAAGAAATTCCATGAGACAATTAATTTTATGATTTTGATTTGTGTTTGTTTTGAGATATTGTAATGAATAATTGTTTTATTTTAAATTATTAAGTAGATATTGAAACTTATAATGTTGCATGATAGTAACCTTGTGAGCTGTGACAATCAGTTCATGCCCCGACATTTCCGTCATAGGTTGGGGTGTGACACTTAGGGGCAGTTTGATAGCCTCTAAGTGGTCATTAAGAGGTTATATCTTAATAGTTAAGAGGTAATCTTAAGTTTGAATAGTTAAAAACTAAACATTCAGACTTAAGGTTACATCTTACCATTCAGACTTAAGATTACCTCTTAACCATTAATAGGTTATAAACAATTATTAAAAAACTACCAAACAACCCCTTGAATACCTCTAAAATCCTAAATATAACACAAAAATAAATTAACATGGTTAGTCTTAGCCTGTTATGGGCCGAAAGGACTACAAATTTCAAACGTCAAGATTGAGATGTCAAAAAAATTTGTTTTTGGGTTAAAAATGTTAAACGGACTAAACAACAGGGACCAAAATAATAATTTATTATAGTTTTTATTAAGTTTTCATTAGCTATTAAATATTTAAATTTACAATTTAACATTGTAATATTGTATCATGTTCCCAAAATTTCTAAGCTACCTTTAGGGTATCATCAATTAGTTTGTTTTTTTTAAATTAGACAAGTCTTTTTCAAAATTACAATATTATTATTTAAAATGGCTTTTTGCCTACTTATACCTGTTCCACTAAATTTAGTTCATAAAGTAATGCCATTAATTTGTTTACATTTTTATAAAGATATGATAAATGCTATTAAATTTATTATTTGTTTTGGAGGATCTTTATGATTTGCCAAACAATAAGAAATTCATCCAACATGGTTACGTGCCAATAATATCTATAGTTAATTTCACCCTTTGTCAATAAATGAAAAGTTTGTGATGTAACTAGTATAATTGCCAATAATCTGTTCAAGTAATACTTAAATATTTCAACTTAAAAAGGAAGAGATTTTGAGTTTAAATCCGACTTATGACAGAAAAAATTACATGGTTTTAGATTGGGCAATGAGGTTTTCTAATATATGATGGGTTTTCTTTTTAGAGTGAAATGAATATGATCAGGTGAGTCAATTATATCTAAATAGCAGTTAAAAGAAATGTAACTAATATAATTACTCTACCAAAAAAATCCCCAAAATTTTGAAATGACCACCTACTAATTTACTACCAGGATTAGTCGAACAAACTGAACAGGACTAAAAACAATTGACGTTATAATTAACTTTAAAAATTATTTTTGTTACAGAAAATTAATTGCTTTGTCGTCATGTTGCATAGTTAATTATACACAGAGTCTGAAATAAGTGTTTGT
This sequence comes from Bidens hawaiensis, assembly GCF_021521415.1. Lineage (NCBI taxonomy): Eukaryota > Viridiplantae > Streptophyta > Magnoliopsida > Asterales > Asteraceae > Bidens > Bidens hawaiensis. The sequence continues at coordinate 50,269 of NW_027501509.1, read as the reverse complement.
ACGTCAAAAGGATCCTTTGGAAATATATACAGTTAATTGGTTATATGTTTTCTTGGCCTGAAACAAATGTTACGCCCGTGCGGCTGTGAGGAGAGCGACTTCTTTCCTATGGAAGTAGGCCTCAACCAAGGATATGTGATGAATCCTTTTTTTTTATAATTACAATAAGCATGGAATCATGGATGACTTGTCGAAGTCTACTCAAGAGGCAGTTATGTGATGCATCTTTAGGGTGATGAAGACATTTGTTAGTCGCGAAAAGGAAACAAAGCATAAATCTGAAGCTAGAGGAATGGTGAGTAGCCTAAGGGAATAAATGGTTAATGGTTGGTTGCTTTAAGACGAAGTATATTTACTATGAATTTAATTAGTGATGCAAGTGACAACAATGAAGATATCGAGATCACATCAAAGCCCATGTTGTTCATAACCAATCAATTTCAGTTATTTAGAATCGTTAGTATAAAACGGTGGGGACATACTCACTAACATGGATAATAATGAAGCCCATCGCGTCCATGTAGGCCGTTGTAGGTAAAAAGTACCTCCAGGGTGCTATGCTACAAAAGTTCCCCAGCTAAATTAAAGAAGAAATTTAAAGGGGTTTTCCATATAAAGTTGATGTGTCATTAAGAAGACACATATTCGCAAGCTGAATGTAAGAGAGATTAGGCTTGAGAGGTGAATGTGTGGGCAAATAAGATTCGACAAAATTAAAAAATGAGGTTTGTTGGAACGACTGAAGGTGGTTGGTGTATCTTTTACGATTAGGGTGGGAAGATCGATTGAGAGGGTCTCGGGGCATGTGAAGAAGTAACATTCGATGGAGCCTTTTTAGAGCCACATAATTAACTTGCATTGTGGTAGGGAGCGGTAGAGGCACACCTAAGCGAATCCAAAATGAATAGATTGAGCAAAGTTTGCTAGACTTGCAGTTCTCTAAAGACATGGCAGGATAGGTCCTTTTGAAAACATAGGATCAATACCAAGGACTTTAGAGGTTTGTATAAATTTATTGTAGCATCATAGAGGCTCATGGTCTTTGCATGTCACCTATTTCTTTTTTCGGTTTCTCTAGGTTGTTTATTTTATAGTTTTAATTCTTGTGTTCCTTGTATACTTTTCAGGTCTATGTGTGACTTTTTGAAACCATGAATCTCACTGGAAGCAGTATTTCAATCAATTGAGATTGAATTATTGTTTTGATATGAGGGAAATTTCTAAGAAACATGATGGTTGTACGTACTTTCATGGTCGATTATCTTTCAAAGAATAAACTAAATTATTTTTTTAGAACTTCGACTCACACTCTCATACATATGCTCCTAATTCTACTTTGTAGTCCATACCAATATTCGAACTCTTGATTCCATTGAGTTAAATGACCGTTTGAAAAAAAATTAAGTAATGTATCTTTTCTTTTCCTAATTAATGAAGAAATTTTATATAGCAAATTGGAAATAAATAATCACACCCTTTTTGTATTAGACGATAATAATCTCATATTTTAAAATCGTTACCAATAGTCCAACTATTTTTCTCTCAATGGACATCCGTTAAAAAACACTTAACTTCGTTAACTTTTTTTCCGAATTTCAAACCAATTTTTAGGGCAGTTGATCGAAAGAAAAATACGAGTCAGCCGATGTAAAACTTATCTTGATACGGTGATCCAAACAACGAAACAAGTGTTTTTTAACAGATGTCCAAAAAACTATGGGAGTTGAACATTTATCATCCAAAAAGATAAGTCTTTATGAAACATCTTAATAATTAAGCCAAAGACCCTTTACTGAATCAACTTTATTAAAAATATAAAATGCTCGATTTGTAAACTTGTAAAACAATTTAAACCTAAGAGAAAAGCAAATTACACAAATACCCTTTCTTGCTCACTCTCCTCCCCACTCAAATGGGCCACATGAATTACATTCTTTGATTAGTCTCATACTTTCTAGTTATAAAATTTAAAAATGACTTATTTCAACGAAGTGAATATATATAATTTCCTTGGTTTCATCATCAAAAAGTCTAGGCTTTTTAAAAAGATAAGATATTTGGAAGCTTGTGACCGAAAGTTTACAAACCAAAAATAATGGTTTACTAAGGAAAACAATTTATCTTAATTTATTATATTTATATTAAGAACAAAATAAACAACATCATCAAGCCCCATATAAATATTAACCAAAATAAACAATATCATCAAGTCCCGTATAACTAAACTAGTCTTGTATATTATTATTACTCGAATCAAACTATTATACAATTTTCAGAACCGAAATTTATCCAATTCTATAATATACTAGTTTTTATCCCCCGTATTACGGGGTTGTTTTATATTGTTTGTTCTAATATTTATTTATTTTTTGAATTTATATTTTTTTTATTGTATGAAAGTTAATAATATACTTATGGTTTGATGATAAATTGTTTCACAAATAAATAAGATGTTATAACCCAGTTTAAAAGTTATATGGTTTTGATGAGACCCAAGACCCGTTTATTTTTTTACTATAAAATTGGTTTCTTATTTATAAATAATATTTATGAAAGTTAATAATATACTTATGGTTTGATGAGACCCAAGATCCGTTTATTTTTTTTATTATAAAATTGGTTTTTTAATTTAAATAATATATATATCTTTTTTAAAATAAATAAGATATTAATTTTTAGTATATCCTATTTTATAGAATTTTTACATTAATAATTTGGTGAGAATAATTTTTAATTTAATGAGATGTTATAGCCCGTTTAAGGAATATCTGGGTTTGGTAAGACCCATACCCATGAATTCGGATCAAATGCATGAGAAACCTTCATTTAAAAATCAAGCAAATCTGGTAACTCCAAAAAAGGGGAAACGACCACATCGCGACACATAAGATTTTTATGTTTTCATTTATATATATTATTATTTATATATATTATAGATAGATAGATATGTAACTATAAACACTAATTATAGAAACTACATTAATAAATCAACCATCAAGATTTGCCAAAGGAACCCAAACTTTCCATGCCTTAATATCACCATCCAAACTACCACTATACACCATATACTCTCTCCCATTACCGTCACCGTTATCGTCGCTTTCTATGGCCACGGCCAAACACCTCACGGGACCACCGTGACCCTCCAAAACACCGACACACGAATAACTTTTTCCCGCCAATCTTCTCCACAATCTCACTGTTTTATCAGCTGAACCACTACAAACCAACTCGTTAACAATTTTCACACACAAAATCGCCTTTCTATGCCCCAAAAGCGCCGCGACAACCATCATGTGCCCACCGTCACCATCACCGGAGAAGTTTCTCTCACAAGCTATCATTACACCTGAACAGGCGCCGGATATTAACACGGAAAGATTATTGTCATAAGCTAAAGCATTCACTGCGGATTTATGGTGTGTTAATGAACTTATTAAATCATGTTTTCGGACTTGTTGATTGAATCTCCACACTTTGATTTTCCTGTCTGCTGAGCCGGTGTAGACGAAGCCTTCTTCGGATAATACGATCGCGTTAATGGCGTCATCGTGTGCGTTTGAAACCGACTCTAAGCACTTGAAATCAGAACTCCTCCATACCTTGACATAATATATGAGTTATATATTAGTTAGAGTTTGTAAAGAGTTTGAATTGATAATCTCAATGAATAATTTACAAACATAAATAGCCACAAATCTCCTATAACTGAGGAGATAATTAACAACCTAAATTAACATGTTTTACAAACCATATATACAATATAATTACGTAAATCATTGATACTATTAGAGTTTATTGTAATTGTTTATACTATAATTAAGTTTACATTGTAATTATGCTTAATTTAGAGGTGTGCACGCAGAGGCGGACCTAGGCTTTGGAAATGGGGGGATGTCGCCCACTTTAATTTTTTTTAGTGTTGTTTGTATTTGAAAATCTTGATCGTCCTTCTTAAAATTAGTGACGTCGTCCTCCATGAAAATAATTTCTGGATCCGTCACCGTGTACACGAGATTGAATGAACCAAAAAGTAACCGGAATAACCAACGTTACCAAATTTAATAAGAAAAAACTCACAATTTTATTTTAGTTTAAGAACATTTTTTTGTTTTGTTGTGATTTTGCTAGCAACCAAAACTGAAAAGGCCCGACAACTGTAATTTAATTGAAAAAAAAAGGCTGATTTAAAGTAGTTTATACGAAATTAATAAATGGTGCTTAAAATCTTAGCTACAAATATGTAAAAATTATTTGTTAACCATTAGTTAACTAAAAAAATATACTACACAAATTCATTATTATTTTTCACAATTTTTCTCATACATAAATATTTAAGCTCAAATGTTATATAGAAAAATCCGAAATCACCCAAAAAAAAAACCGAAATCATCAAGACTGAACGATTTTAAAATACCCAACAAACCGATTTTTCAGTTTTCACTTGGTTTAAGCCAAAAACCGACTCAAACACACACTACTCTTTACATTATATATATAACTAATTAATAAAAAACATATCTCACAAGTCACAACTTGTTTACCTTAAAACTCCGATCCCATGAAGCTGAGTAAATCCTAGATTTATCAACCGACACAGCCAACGAAGACACTGCATCATTATGATGAACCCACGTGAGTTTCTTATGCCGGCGAATTGTCACATAATTTTTCGCAAACAAAACCTTAGTCAACCGGTCTTTTAACGTAGGCAAACTCGTAACAATATCAATACCAAACTTATTAACTTTCCATACCCTAATCTTATTATCTTGGTGCCCACTAATAATAATATCATCACCAACCATTTGCAAACACTTAACCGCACTGTTACACTTAACAGAAATAAACTCTTCGTCCGACGTGGCATCCGGGTGACGTGGCCACCGGTGGATTATGTTGCTAGATGAGCCACTAAAGAGGTGGTTTTTAGTAAGGATTAAAGAGAGGATGTGACAAGAGTTGGGTTTGATGGTGAATAAACAGTCCGGGTTAACGGTGTTTGACGGTGTTATAACGGCGGAGAGTGACGGCGGTAGGCTTGATCTAGAGGAGAATGAAGAGTTGAAAGAGTCTTGTGAGAATGAAAATGAGAGTGATCTGAGGTTTGATGATACATGGTCATCTTTTGGGGTTGATAATAATCTAAAAGAACAGGAAAATGGTTGGAAATTAATGTTTCCGACCATGATTTTGTGTTTGTGTGGTTTAAGGTAGTGATGGCTTGTGGGATTATAAAGGAAAATAAGAAGGTTATGAGAGGCGTATTTTAGCAAATAAAGTTGAAGGAAAGTGAGAAAATTGGTAAAAAGAGGACACATGGTGGATTTGGGAGTTTAATATGGTTTATGTGATATGTAATATTGTGACTTTTGGATATTATTATCTTATTTGATATTTTATTGGTAAACATGATTTTAGATAATACACATGTTGTGTATTGCAAGAGAAATAAAGAGGTTGATGACGTACACATAATTTGTACTTTTCAAGTAATAATTACCTTTACATGTTAGTTATATGTAAAAGGTATAGGGAAAATAAGAGCGAGTGAGTTTTTACTTCCTTTTATCATGAATTTAACATGAAGTTATAGGTCTTTTGCATAAAGGTAGATAGGTGTGAAACGATTTCAGGTCGAAGTTGTTTAGCTAAAAGGGTTAATGTTGGAAGGGGCGGATGAGCGGATCTACATAGTAAGTAGAGGTTCATGGGAAACCCTCGGGTTTCGAAATAAATGGTGTAATGTTAAATAGAAAATGCCGGGATGAACCAATTGGGATGCTAATTAAACAAATGATGTAGTGGATAAAGTCATGGAATTAGTCAAGGTCTTGGGTTTAATTTTTGATTCGGCTAGTTTTTTGAAACTTTTTTTTATTTTTTACATGCTAACCTATTAGATTATATTTGTGTTAAAGCCATTGTTTTAAATACTCTGCGCTATGATTTTTTTTAGGATTGTCATGTTTCTTTGGCAGAATCGAACCTCCACCTGACATGTAAATCAAAGGGTTGTTCAAGCTGTTGTGTTCAATTTTAGATCATTCTTCTACCTGTTTATTAGTAAACAACTAACAATATTGTATACTTATCTAAACACTCATAACACAATACTGTCGGTAACATAGAAATTTATTATGCAAAATGAATTATGGTGATATATATTCACTATAATAATGTATTTTCATTGTTGTGGTTGTATTACGTATTATTGCATAATTATTGTTTTCATTTTGTTTATTTTATATGAGGCTCGATAAAGCTCAAACCGGAACCAAATTGTTTGTAACGGTTTGGTATGGTTCAGTTTTGGTTTTTGATAATCAAAAACCATTACTAACGCTTTGGCTCACAGTTTAACCTAAAAGCCATTAAAACTGAATCGCGAACATTGTCAAACTGATCCAAAACTTTTATATATTGATTGCTATTATATTAGATAAAATATAAACACCGAATTCCTCTTAGAAAAAGTTTATGGATCCGCCATTGATAGTTGGCTGACTTTAAGTATTGATCGGCTTATATATTATTTTTGAACAACCAGTTGGATTGCTAACAAGGCATTGTCCTGCTCAATCATCTTCATTCTACTTTCATGAGGAAACTTATCATAAGTGAGAAAACATTCTAGCCCAAACTGAATCCATCTACCCTTTTATGTCAAACGTGAAACCTGAACTAAAGACCCTTTTTTTGTAAATTGATGTCTTTGGATGTCTTACCTCAACCACTTGAACAAATAAGCGTTGGCGACTGGTTCATATCTATTAATTATAATATTTAAAGAGTATCTTTCCAATTTAAGCAAGTTGTATATATTTTTCTCAATCACAAAGTATACTCAGGTTAAGATTTGTCTTTTTGTAAATTTGTAATAAAAGAAGTCCTATGAAGACAAAGTTTGTAAGTTTAATCATATTAATGTAACATGGGCTATCTATTAAAAGAAATAATAAAAATGGAAGGTTTTGGTCACCACATTTAGTTGGACCATAAATTGTTATTTTAACCCGAAATAGACCGGGTTACCCGATCAATAGTATATGAGTCGTGTTAAATTCAACTCCTGAAACACTGAAACGATCCATTGAACACCTTACATTTACAAGTTACAAACTTACAAGTTGTGTGTCAAATATATCCAATGAAAATATGTCACATTATATATGCGTCATAGGTAGCAAACCGATCAAAATTACCACGTCGTCTCTGTTTCACCTTGTGACAATGTTTTATGTGTCATTGAATAAGACCAACCAATTTACAACATGTCATCACTTTTATGATTAAATACAACTTTCAAATTATGTCTAAAGTGAATTTATTTATCAGTGATTTTGTTTTCACTTCAATTTCTCTATCGATCAACAGATTTCTCAATTTAATTTACACGGAAGAATTTCGTAATGTTGTTGAATGTTGAATACCTTGATATCAATGATATATCTTTTCTTTAATTATTATTCTAAATAATTCATATTAGATCTTTTACATTCTTTATTATTCCAACTTGAGGTGTGATATGAGGGACTGAGGGGCTTTCGTATTGGCTCAAGGGAAGGAATGCCCACCTGCCGCTTTGGTGTTTGGTGGTAGGTCAAATCATAATCAAGGATAACATATTCCGATATTGTTCTATTTATTAAGTAAATTATACTTCGAAGTTCACATTTCAACCAATTTCGATTCACTTTGTTTAAATTAACAAGGATTCATTTCGGAGAGAGATGGGGACCAATGCCCTATCAATCTCCCATATGGGTGAAACAGGTTCGTCATAAGATGCCGAAGTCACATTACCCTCATCCTGACACTCTCTTTGTTTCTTTCAAATTTTAAACTACCAAACCATTGCATACACTGCAACTATAATATCTTTTTGCCAAATCACTCTCTCTAAGACTAAGGGTAATGGAGCTTGGTTGAGCCCCAAGTGAGCCAAGCAAAACCCAACACGTAGGCGTTGACATGGCACAGGATCAAGCCCCTCAACCAAGCCCCAGAGGGTGTAGTGGTCCAGGTGATCAGGGGCTTGATCCAGTTATTTATTTATTTATTTTAAAACTCGAGATACTTTTCGTATAGTTTCCGACAACGATCTATATTGCCAAGTTGCAACTCAACCTCAATGTACTTCTTAAAAACCTTATCTTTAGGTGCAACTCCAATTGCATTACCAAGAATTGAACGCGCACCCGGGAGATTCAACTGTCTGATCTCAAACTGGGCAGCCAATAACCAAATCTTCGCGAATGAAAACTTCTTATGTGGGATCAGTTTCAAACACTCGCGATAAACGCCCCTCGCTCTAGAAACATCTTGTGCGCCAAGCTCTTCATACAAAGCATAGTTAATCCAAAAGTAAATATATCTCTGCCAGTATCGTTTCTCGTCGGCCGGAGGCACGTTCGCAATCGCTCTTTTCGCCACGATTGCTTCATCGACACCCTCGCGATCACCATACCCCTTTGCTCGCTCGTTGATGGACCTTGCACGGTCAGTCTCCTTGTTTCGTAACTCAAATTGAATATACGAAAGCCACGCGTGTTGGTCGGGTTCCCAAGTCATCCACCTTTCAAATATTACCCTGGCGCCTTCAACGTTCCCGAGCATCTCCTCCATGTGAACATACTTATACCACAGCTGATCCACTCTAGGCAGCAACCTCGGTCCCAGACGTTCCTGGCCCGATCAATGAATTTGTTTTTCGTCTCAAAAAGAGCATACTCGAGCCACATTGTGTGGTCTCTGCGATCGAGTTCAACTGCTCGTTCCCAGACGGACCTGGCACGATCAAAATCGTGATGCGACTCCTCCCATTTAGCGTACTTGAGCCACAGTCCTTCGCTTTTGTTACTCCTCCTAACCGAGTCTTGGAATTCTTCACGTTTTCGAAGACGGTAGTCTGCGAGTTCTGATGTGTGGGTGATATTTTGGGTTGGGGGTCGGTGACGGTCTCTGGCTTCACGTATAATCTGGTCGGCGGTGATTTGAGCGGGAGCAGGTGTTTTATTCTTAACCCTCACTGCTCGGGGAAGAAGAAGATAATTATTATTATTACTTGCCATCGTATTGCTACGGGAACAAAGAAAGAAAGAAAGAAAGAAGAACGAGTGGACAGATCGATTTACTGATCGAGATTAACAAACCCTAGGATTAGTGAAGGCGAATGGTGAAAACAAACAATGAATTGAGTTGAACTGAAAATTCATCCTGCCCTATTTATATACGTAATAGGGCACAAAATTAATTATAAAAGAATTATATTGTTTTATTCCAAAAATTAATAATAATAATAATAATAAAAACAATAAAAATTAAATAATGGTGGTTTTTCTGGATAGCTCTACAATCCTTTAAATAAAATTAGAATCTCGTCTCATCCTATGTTCATTTTTTTATATATATTCTTATCAAAATAACTATACTAGTTTTTATACCTTGTGTTATCGGAGTTGTTTTACATTATTTGTTTTTAATATATATTTATTTTTTGAATTTTTATCTTTTTTATTGTATGAACGTTAATAATATATTTATGGTTTGATAATAAATTGTTTCACAAATAAATGAGATGTTCTAAAAAAATATGGGTTTGATGATTACCCGCTTATTTTTTTTACTATAAAATTGGTTTTTTAATTATAAATAATATACATCTTTTTTTAAATAAATCATATTTTAATTTTTAGTATATCCCTACTTTATAGATTTTTATATCAGATATTTGGTGAGATTAATTTTTAATTTAATGAGATGTTATAACCCATTTAAAAAATATATGGGTTTGATAAGACTCATACCCGTGAATTCGGGTCAAATGCATGAGAAGTTTTCATTCAAAAATCAAGCAAATCCGGTGACTCCGAAAAAGGGGAGCGACCACATCGCGACACGTAAAATTTTTATGCTTTCGTTTATATATATTATAGATTCGGTCAAACTATGACCAACTAGTACTTTATATAAGTATATCAATGAGGGAATGTGACCAGTCATTAACAATTTATTAAAAATTAAACTGATTGAAAAAATACACTTAAAAGAACACTACAAAGTACAAACCATTGAAAAACATTAAATGCTCTTTTTTATTTTCCTACCTCCTCACGCTGATTTCATCTATGGTCGATAGTTTAAACGACAAGGAGCGACCACATCGCGACACGTAAAATTTTTATGCTTTCGTTTATATATATTATAGATTCGGTCAAACTATGACCAACTAGTACTTTATATAAGTATATCAATGAGGGAATGTGACCAGTCATTAACAATTTATAAAAAATTAAACTGATTGAAAAAATACACTTAAAAGAACACTACAAAGTACAAACCATTGAAAAACATTAAATGCTCTTTTTTATTTTCCTACCTCCTCACGCTGATTTCATCTATGGTCGATAGTTTAAACGACAAGGGGCGGACCTACCTTGCTTGCGAAGGGGTAGGCCGACCCATGCGAAAAATATATAATATATTTAGTGGTATATACGTGTCAAAATCTAAACCGATCTTTGTGAAATTTTGACGCCGACCACTATGAAACTTCAAACTTAAGATGAAAAGAAAAGAATAAACCAACAAGAATTTTCTGACAACGGCATAAATGTTTGCTTACAAAGTTATAGTTAGACAAAAATGAAGAAGATGACTCAATTAAAGTTATAAAATGTAGTGACCCTAACGTTCCTGTTTAGATACCGAACTAGATCTACATCTTTCATGGCCCAATATTGAGCTAAGGTTAAAATAAATATAAACTCCACAAAATATTATTGCACACACTTTTATATGGTTATTTTACTTTTACTTAACCTAATCTACCTATTCTAATAAAGTAAAATAACTGGCACACGTGTCACTTGAAGATTCATTCCTAGCCACAATTTCCCGCTCAAATTAATTTCTATTTTTAATAAAATTATATTTATGTCAGTGTAATCAAAACATATCAGTTCATCATTTAATTAAATAACTAATTACCTAAATTATAGAAATTACAAATATACAGGTTTTTATGTAAATATAATTAAATTATTTATATCTTTAATGAAATCAAATATAGGTCTAAAATGATAGGAAGTAAATTTTAAATGAATAAAAAATTTTATTCTCACATATTTATTCAATCTAGGGGTGCTTTGAGTTTGCCTTTGGGTTTATGGTTTCTTGGGTCGGGTTCTTCGGGTTTCAAAGTTGTAAATTTAGAACCAAAACCTAACCCAAATCTGTCACAGTTTTTCTGGTTCAGGTTGTTTCAGTTTGTGTTTTTCAAGTTGGGTTACTTGAGTTTGGGGTGTCTAACAAAACAAAATGTAAATAAAAAAGTAAATAAAAGTTATAACGTGAAAACTAAAGCAATGTACACTTTTTTATTCCTTATGTAAATAACCAAATACTAAATAAACATAACCCGGTAAAATAAACAGTATGTTTTTAAACAATAAATAGTCGATCAACTATAATAGATGGAATAAGAACAAGAGGAATGCGTAGATTGTTCCCTATACGTGTACATACCTAATAATAATATTATGTTTTTAAACATCGTAGTTTATTCGGGTTTTTCAGGTTGACCCAAAACCTAGACATCAAACCCAAGAACCAACCCGGATTACTTAGGTTCCGGTTTGGTTGGTCTTTTCTCGGATTCGGGTTTTTCGGGTCAGGTTAGTTTTGGTTCGGGCTCGGGTTTTCTCGGGTCGGGTTTCAAGTAAAAGTGACAACTCTAATTCAACATCCCATGGATCCATAGAGTTTTCATATATCTCTTTCGAAACTATAGTACAAGCATGTTTTATTCATGCTAATTTTATATATGATGTTTTTTATGTCATTATTAATGAAACATTGTATCATTTTTTGTTAGAATTTGCTATTTCAGTAAAAATAATATAATTACAACTTATAAAATCAATATGTGCGTATTTTTTGTGATTACGAAGGAGCTGTGTAACTATCCACCAACGTATTCGTATGAATATTCAATTAGAAAATATAATTTTAACTTATAAAACCATTTAACTTGATAAAATATAATTTTATTAGTTTAAATTTAATCATTTAATTTTATAGCTTAATTGTATTTCTTTTAAGCGTCATGTGTGTCACACGGGCTCTAAAGTTAGTATAAAATAAAAGTCATTATTGTTTGCGTATCATACTAGCATTACTCATCCATTATTTAGTATATTATTTATTACTCTTTTCAATAAGCTTTTGGTTTTCATTAATATATGAATAACATTCTTATTGTATAGATATTGTTTTATCAAAATATTTTTTTAATGAACATTAGTTAATTTTTATCAAATCCTCTAAAAACAATTAAACAAATGCGCATAGTACATCGATTTTTATTGATAAAGACTTGTTTATAAATGTCAAACGAGATGATGTTATAGCTAGATTTCAAAAACTGTAAACTTGTAGATAAGAACTGTTCATATGTTTTATTCTATATATGCATTTTTAAGAACGCTTCACGACCACGCATCTTTTTGATTATATGATCTTTTCTTCGCCTATTCTTTTCTTATATGATCCAACCCGATTTAACTCGACCGGAACTGCCGGACATCAGAAAAATAAAGATATGTATACATATACCGATTTGACCCGACCCGACCCGACCCAAACTGTCGAAGTGGACACAAAAATTTTATATTATCTATAGTTGAGCACCGATCCAAAAAAATCCCGACCCATGTAAGAAAATTTCCTGGGTCCGTCACTGTAAACGAGTAAACGACAGTGAAAGCTTGGACATTGAACTCTTTTTTATTGTTTTTTGTTGACCAGTAATGCATCAAAGTTATAATACTGGAAAACTTTGTTGAATCTGTATATGTGCACTTAAGACCAGATGGCCCAAGATAGGTTATTTTAAACTAATTATTTGTTTATCAATGTACCCGATGACGGTTTTGAATTGCAAAAATGTTGATACTATGCTACCACTACTTTCATATTTACTACTTGACACTTCAACATAATACTTATTTGCTGTAAAAACTATCAGTTCCAAGTATTACTTCATTCATAGTCTTTCATTTTTCTTGCTTCCTTTTTTATTTCATGAGCATATTCGTAGATATTCGATTTTGTTCACGAACCAAACACCCTATCAGTTTCTTAGTTCAGTTGTGTGTACACTTGTCTCATAGATTGGGACATGTTAAACATGTTTTATCATTCACACTTTGCACATTTCAACCTAAAGTGGGGTGTTTGAATGTTTTAATCAAGTACACTTACGTTCTAAAGTTTTTGGCCATCAAAAATTTAGTAGCATAAATGATATTAGGCTATGTTTTTTTTATCATCAAGTGTTTTTATGTTAATAGTATAGTTATTGTAGTCATATACAAAGCGTTATTTGCATCTAAAAACCTTGAGGTGGAGATGATCGGATAGATAATTACCCGTCAATAATTCAAATGGTCATTTAAAAAAAAATCTAGACACCTTGAAAATTGTGGGGAAAAGTGTGTATTGGTCAAATGGAAAATATTATAGCACTTTAAATGGTATAGTTAGTGTAGTATAGCACTCTATAAATGGTAGCAAAAACATTACCCTATCAATCCAACAAAATTCCCATAAAATATAAGGATACAACCATGAATGATCACCACATAAACCAGCATCCCAAAATTCAATCTGTCACCTTTCTTTCTTAAATTGCAAACAAAAAACAAAACACAAAGAAACGTGTATGAACTCGGATCAAATATCATCATCATCTTCCCAACGTCTACAAAGAATAGCTCGGAATCATTTGCAAAAACTGTGATCTTGCTAACGCGTCGTTTGAAAACCGACCCAAAACCGCAATTGTTGCAGTATTACTACCAAATTTCTCAATCCCTCTAGAGATCATACAAGTGTGATTAGCTTCAACAACCACCATTATATCTCCACCTAATAATGGAGAAACCGTTTCTGCAATCTGTCGAGTCAATCGTTCTTGAACTTGTAGTTTAAACCCGTGAAAATGTACAATCGACTGCAATAAAGATTTCCCTATAGGGTTTATTTCTTCACCTGACATGTAACCTATATGAACCAACCCGTAAAACGGAAGCAAATGATGTTCGCAAAGTGACCATAAAGATAAATTAACCTCGGATCTAACAAGTTCTTTAGTATTACCAATCCCAATGGGCCTCAACGGGATAGTGGCAAGCCCGTTAAGCTTCATCTCCAAGTTTGAATCTTTAAAGTTCAGGAGCCATTCTATAAACCGGCTAGGCGTACCCACAAGCTCTTTTCTACATGGGTCTTGACCCAACGACCTTAAAATTGACGCAACGGCTATCTCCATGTCAGGATTACCACCAGGCCCCACTTTCTGGGACCGTGACTGGCACCACGAATCTTTTAACGAGTTTCTTGAACGAATATTATCTAAACTTATGCCTCGGCATCTTAAAAGCCCAAAAAAGTCAATCCAGTTGACCGAATCTTTATCTTCAAAAGTACCCAAACCCGACCCGACTATAGTTTTGGCAAATCTTTTGTGGTTTGAGTCGAGAAAAGCCGACTGGAAATTGGGGAAATAAATGTGTGAGCATTGAAGAACAACCGCAACACCGGTCGGGCTGATTCCGTGGTGTAAACCAAAGCAAATATCGTTTGCTAATTGTTGTGGGTCTTGGAGACGTTTGGCGAAAATGTCGGCAACCCGAGAGAGTTTGCTAAGGCCCACTACCCGTTTACCGGAGGGGATGTAGCCTACATGGCATTTTACCTGGAACGGGAGTAAACAAGACTCACAGTATGAGAAGAGATCGATATCTCTAACGAGAACAAGCCCACCAGCTCCTCCTGCGAGCCCGGTTCCATTTTCTACACCGACTTCTGGGAATAATGCACCTTGGACTATATCTTTAACGTTTTGTTTGTACCCTGCATAAGCCCAAAACAACACAAATTTTAAAAACCTTTATGAACAATCATCGCGTGAAAAGATTATAAAGGTTATAGCATTCTAATAATAATCCAATCTTTATAAAGATGATTTGGGGGGGTTTTGACATTACAACACACTTTGAATGACTTTCAACCAGTTTGAATGGTTTCCTATTTATCTACTAAATTACTTTACCACTTTGACATGTTAAATAAGATCAACCCATTCATAAGTAAACGGGTGAAAATCCCGCCTCCAGGTGAACATCTAAAGAAGCCTCAGAAGGTCAAAACAGGTACTTTTGCATGAACAAGTCAACACATGCAAGATCAGGCTGAATTAGCTAAAAATATACTTTGAATGACTTTTGCCACATTTAACTAGCTTCCTATTTAACTTTCAACCTGTATAACCAGCATCCTATTTTAGCTATTTATTTATTTTACCACTTTGCACGGGTCAAACATGTCAGGTCAAAAACATTTTTATACATCAAGTTCAAATCTCTTTATGAACACTAACACTTAATGTGTTAAGTGATTATAATGGTCATAGTATTCGAATAATAATAAACCAATCTTGTTTTAAAGCTTACTATTGAGGCTTTTAACATTAAAATTTAAAACACGCTTTGGATAACTTTCGACCCGTGTAGCTAGTTTCCTATTTATAGCTGTAGTTTCATTTTACCACTTTGACCCGTTAAAGATAACACATACTAGGATCAACCATTTATAACGTAACAGGTCAAAATCCCACCTCGAGATCAACATCTAAAGAAACCACAGCAGATCAAAACGGGTACTTTTGCATGTACCGGTGAAATAAACATGCCAGATCTGACTTTCAACGACTCGGTTCAACTAACTTCCTACTTGGCAAGCACTTTTAACATCCACCTAACTTACAAGTACACTATCTAACTACCACTAACCTACAATCAACAGACTATCCACTATCAAAACATCTTATTCCAAATTTCCAATTATCAAAATTCAAATCAAATTCAACCAAATCAACATCAATAAAACCATCCAAACACATAATTCAACACACAAACAAAAAGGTTACCTTTAGTCCCTTCTCGAAGCGCTTTCGCAACCCGAAGAGGCGTCTTTCGAAGGCCTTCTCTATTAACATCTTCCCCCAAACCCTGCAACAAAACCTTGACAGCATCTTCAATAGCCACAGTCTCTGGTTCATGGCCAAAATCATCATCAAGCTTCACACCATTTTCAAGAACCACACAATAGTGACCCTCATCTAAAGCTCCCATTGAAAGACACAGAAACCCTAATCAAGATTCAATTTTTTCAATCAAAGTCTTCACCTTTTTCAATCAATATTGAATCTTTTTAACAAAAAGATCCTTGATTTGAAAAACCCAGATGGGAAAATACAAATATGAATTGTTTTGGGCTAATATGTTGATGAATTGAATAGATAAAGGAAAAGTGGCCACTGGTTAGAGATATGGGAGATGGGGCAGAGAAAATGGTTGCAATTTGTGTGAATTATATAGAGATTGTGAAAGGGTATGTATGTGTTTGTGTGTATGTATTGGATTATTATTATTATTAAAATAATAATAAAATAAAAATGAAGAAATGATACTAATAGATCCAATCAATCCCAACCTTGGATCTTTGAGGTTGTTGATGAATTAGGGTTATCGGCGGCTGTGTCTTTTCGGGGTGGGCCCAGGATGCAAGATCTGGGTAGGAAAGCTATCGTTGTCAACTGTTACACACACGTTAAGATGTTTGTGTGTGTGGGATATATAGATACATGGGTGTGTATGTATGTATGTATTGGGTTGGTGGTGGTGGTCAAGTAGAGTTTATAGGACTTGCTCACCAACCGTCTGTTGGGTTCATGGGGGATCTAGGGCCTCGAATAATATTCCACCAAAGTTGTCTATTAGTGGTCCGTGGAAACAAATCGTTGCTGTCCCAGGGATCCTCGAGAGCTTAAATGTCGATACTCGTCTTTGGTTCAAAGGGAGAATTGGGTGTGGCTCTAGTATAATGTTCTGGTTGGATTATTGGATTGATGATGAATTATTATCCACATCGTTCCCTGCCTTATTCGCACTGGAAAGAAACAAGTGTTGCACTGTCACAGACCGGGTCTGGATGGGCCCTGCGGGTGTCGGCTTTTCGTGGAACTGGAAGCGGGTTGGGTTGTCCGATGATGAAGCTGCTGAATTGAGTGAAATGTTGGTTTTTCTGGGGATGTGGCGCTGAATGGGTCAAAGGATAGATGGATTTTCACTCCTAATGGGTTGTGTGGCTTCTCTGTAGGTACAGTCAAACTACTGATCTCTGAAAACAGACAGTACCCGGCTGCAGTCACGTTTCGTATGGTCGAGATGGGTTCCAAAAAAGGTTTGCGTAGTGGCGTGGCGAGCGAACCTCGATCGACTTCCTACAGCGGCTGCACTACAAAGGCGAAGTATACCTATTGTGAATGATCTGTGTAACTTCTGTCATTTGCAAATGGAATGTACCGAACATGTCTTCACGGGCTGTCCGTTTGTTTCCGAAGTGTGGCAACAGGTTTGGAGGTGGTGCAATATACCGGCTCAAGTTATTTTCCACGTCAGTGACTTGTTGGGGATTCATAAGTCAGCCATGTCAGGACAACGGCAAAGAGAGACTTTGTACGCGGTGGTTTTAACTACCTTCTGGAGCGTTTGGAGGGCCAGAAACGAGGCTGTTTTCAATCACAAAGAGCCTTCGGTTCAGGCGATCGTAGAAGAGGTAAAGGTTATGAGCTTCTTGTGGATTCGAAATCGGGCGACTATGGGAAACATGACATGGGAAGCTTGGCGGAGATTCGACACGTGCAAGATGCATAGATCTGGTACACGGCCTTAGTGCAGGTTTTCTGTTTTGTATTGCCTCTTTGTGGGGCTGTTCGTTGATGTTGTATATGTACTCGGTTGATGTCTTCTCGGTTGTATAATCTTGTATGCTAGCGTCTTACTAGTATGTCGGGAATAAAAGTTTGGTTGACCGTTCAAAAAAAACCGTCTGTTGGGTTCGGGTCGGGTCAAGAGTGGTGTGACATCATGACTCCACCAACCCACCTTGGAAGTTGACTTTTTTTCCATTGAAAGTTGGAATATTTTATATCCCTATGATTGCAGATCTCAAAAACTCGCACTAATATGGTCGTCTTACATTAATGTTTTTAAAGATCTAATAAATGTGTTGTTATATAAAAAGTCAAAACAACTTACTTAAGAAAAGCACACAACTTCCCTTCAATGTTATGAGAAGTGATGATAGGCTTGTTATTTTATGTTATTAAATCTGAAGTTTGGAACATGATCAAAAAGTTTTACTAGAATGATGAATTACTTTGTTTTAATATTAATGGTTGACACGGCTACTCAGAAAGACTCACTTTGATATTTTAAGTAGTTTCGAAAGAAGTTTTTTGAAAAAATAATGTGTTACAGACTACGTGATTATAGGAGGAATGACATCTAGACTCTATGACCGCGACACACATGATGTTGGTAATTCAAAAGGAAGACAATATGAACATGTGTCAAGCCAATTATTTGCGTGTGTCGGGATTTTCAACAAATGTATAATTACCGATGAATGGTTGATAAAAATTACCTGACAAACTATTGAGAATCAAATAGTTGAAAAGGCCCGACAAAGACGTTAATTGGTTGTTTATCACCGACAGTACTAGACCGTCGTGGATCCCCAACGACGTATCAGTATAGTATAGATTTTATATTTCCATCGGTAATTTTTTGACGGTGCTTTCCATCGGCTTTACATCCCTCGATGAAAGCCCAAGTTTCTTGTAGTGTCTTCATTAATACGCATTTTCACGACAACAAATTTTTGTAGTTTGCAAGATTATGTTTGTGTTTACGTTACTTTAAATTCAGTTTGGCGTTTCTTCCTGTAAAATTCTACAGATACAGATATACATAATAACATAAAAAAAACAAATAGCTCTTTCATATAAGAATATGCTTCTTAGATGTTCTGCTTAACTTGACGGGGCCAAACAAAGTATATATTTAGTAAGTTTTAAGGATGTTATTACATTCATTTGACAACACAAAATAGCTCTTTTTTTCCCTACCACTAGCTTAGGTCAGGACCAATCAAGTTGTCCACTAGCTCTTCTAATTCAACCCCAAACGACCCACCCATGTTCACCCATGGGCCATCACAATTCGAGTTCTATTCACACACGTGCAACATCACTAAAATTTAAAAATTACTGTATCACCCTATTCATGATACTCTTTTTATTCTGATTTAGTTAGAAAAATAGCCAATATTTATTATTGATATTTCCAAGACAATTTAGTTAGCGTAAAATTATGTGATTTAGAATACTACTTTTTTTATATTCGAAGTGAGAAAATTTTAGAATCCGGCTCATGCATCGACGATGAAACGGAAGATTTTTCAAGTTGGGACATTAATTTACATCACAATCAATCATCCGGGCATTGAAATAGTGCAATAAAAGAAAGAAATAAAAAAATTAACTTCATAACATGTAAAAGATATAAAATTTTATAAAGTCAGAACACATTACATTATGAAAGTTAAATGGTTCACCTATACATAAGCCATTTAAGTGACTTAAAACAACATTGGGAACACTTTGATGCTGTTAAGTATATCTTTTTCTAATAAGAATGTTGTAAGATGATTAGACAGCTAATTTAAACAACTCCATTAAGTAAACTAAATATATCCGAAGTGAAAAATATTCATATCCAGTTTAACACGATAGATAAAAGTGAAGTGAAAACGTGACAAATTTAAATGAGAAAATTTGATTATCCTGATATGTAAAATGTGTTTTTATCATGTATGAGAATAAATGTGACAAATTTAAATTAAGATAAGAAACAGACATTGCGATTTGAGCTCTATCAGTCTCCAAGGACCCGATAAATACATCAATTACACTCTCCAATTTACATGAAAGTGAAAGGAGCGTTTGGGAGCATAATAATATTTTGAAGGGGTTTTTCTTTCTTTCTTTTTCCTTTCAATATTCCGTCGAATAAAGAACAATGCCTAAACTAAAATACAAACTGCAAATAACTAACCAGTGAAGCTGATAGAAATCTTCCATATTCTCTCATGCGGCTAATTCACTCCTAAACTATGGCATTGAATCCATCAAATTAAAAGAAACTACGTTGGGGTCGTCAAAGATTGTTAAACCTACTAAACTGCTGAAATCAAAGCAAGTCAGTTGGTTTAAGATTCAAACGATTGGGTTTTAAGGTTTGAATTAACAAGTTCGTCCCATCAACCCTTAATATTTCTATATAATTATCATTTATAGGATACACAATTACGTATATATATAATCATAAACCATTTTTATCATTTTAAAGGTTTAATAAAAACTAATTCAACCTTTTCTAGAAAAATAAAATAAAATAAAATCGTTTCAAAGAACCAAAACCAAACCATTAAACCACCAAACAAATAAAATCAACCCATCTAGCCTGGCTGGTTTGGTTTGTTCTACTCGAAACCATAGAGGTTGACAGTTTTCATAAAGCTGTCTAGACGACTACTATTTTGTAAACTTGAAACCGCGTCATCTTAGCCTCAAAACACTTTCAAAATTAACACAAACTCATATACTTCAGTCCATGATTTTGGGACCGAACTGTTTACAAACCATATCAGACGGTTAAAATTGATCCATTTAAGGTTCGCAAACCTTAATTAGGGCTTCGAGTTGCTCCAAACGAAAGCAAGAATCCAATAGTACTCAATTCTTTGATTTGATTCCAAATCAAACACTGTAAATTGTGTTTCTTTTTTTGCTTTTGAATCAATGATCATGACAACAATTTTGTTCCAACGACAAAATTAATGCTACAACTTCAAGTACTCGGCCATAAAAGCGGGCATGGTAACCATTTTAATAAAGGTTACATATAAAAGTGTAGCTTGCAATCTATATTCTTGTGGGTAGTTTGTGCATGGCAGCATTCACTCTCTCATCAGTTATCATTTTGTGGGTATCATAAAAATCTAGTATTTCCATTGCTATGTTCTTCACCTGTTAAACAAATAACCAAAAACGTCATAAATTGCAACAAAAGAAGGCCTGTACAAGTGTTTGAACATATTTAACTAGGGGGTGTCAATCGTGTTGGGCTGGTAGGTTAAATTTTTCGGCCCGAACAGGCACCATGTTTTTACTCGTGTCAAAAACATCAACCCTAACCCAAACACGACCCATTTACCATTTATCTAAAAGTGCCAAACAGGTTGGCAAAACATAATGTGAACATGTTTAATAAGGCTGGTGGGTTGAAACAAAATAGTTAAATGGGTCTTAAATAAGTTAGTGAGTCGACCTATTTAAGTTTTAACTAAACAAGTTAGCAAGTTAACCTGTTTAACTAAGCGGATTAAACTAGTTAACCCAAAAACGACCTGTTTAGGCCTGTAAACAAACCGAACATTCAGTTAACTGTTTGGCTGGAATTTCATGTTCGCTTATGTAATAAACTAACAAACATGAACTCGTGGCTCGTTCATTCATTTTATGTTCGTGAATGTCAGTTTATGTTCGATCATTTACGCTCATATATGTTGTTCCTTTATGCTCATTTATGTTGGTTAGCTTACGTGTGGTTAGATTCGTTTGTTTGTGTATTCTGTTAAATTTTTTAGACCCACCACAACTTAATCTCAGTTATGCTTGTTCAATTATGTTCATTTGCGTTCATGAACCGTTCGTTTATACTATTAACACTAGAACTCAAACATAATAATTTTCTTAACGAACGAACACGAACATATCCCGGTTATTTTCGTTCGGTTCATTACAAGCCTATAACAGTTTCAATTAAACATGTCAACCCAGACACGGCCCGTTCTATAAACGGGTAAGATATACCAACCCGAAACCTGATCATGTTCCTGTCGTGTCAGAAATTGCCACCACTATATTTGACCCGTTCAACTCGTTTCAATTTAGCAATGTAGTTTAATATACAATTTTACCCCTTGACTTACAACATTCATGTCGACCCGTAGATCTTCAAACCAAGCTGTATTATCTTTCTCCTTGAGCACACTAGCTACATAAATGCAGGCTAATCCAATCAAATGTGGCGGGTGTATGAGAATTAGATCCATCTTATAGGTGTCATTCACAAGTCCCCTAAACAACTCATTCAAAAAATTTGAGTTAGAATTGTATAAAGATGAAATCATGCTACAAAAGTCAACTTGTTTGGAAAAAGTCAAACTAGCAGGTGACCAAGTTCTTACCAGGTCAACTGTGTTGCATCACTGATACCAGCATCATGAACCAACCTGTTCAACTCAAAATGAGCACCTTATGTTATAAATAGATACTCGCTTACTTTTGAATGGGTCAAACTGGGTTTGTTTTATCTCAAACGGGTTTAGCGAATGTGAAAAGAGAGCCAAATATAACCTCCTAAGGTAACAACGTCATTTGTCGGCATTATTAAATATTAATGCATCAATTATATATAAACATATAGAGTAAATTACATGAATGCCCCCTGTGACTTGGGGTAAGTTACGGGTTTGGTCTCTAAGCTTTAAATTTTACAGATTTGTTCCTCAGCTGCAATGTTTGCATTCATCCATGGTCCAAACATATAACAGTGTTAATTTACGTTAAAGTCAAAGGCATTTTCATCAAATGCCCCTAAGTTTAACTAAGAAAGTTAGCAATACTCATGAAATATGGATGAAAGCAGACATGGTAGCTAGTGATCAAATCCATAAATCTTAAAGCTTAGAGACCAATCCCTAACTTACCCTAAATCATAGGATATAATCCATGTAATTTACTCGAAAGTCAAAACTATAAGTATAAGTTGTAAGGAAATACATACTGAGGTAATGCATGATAAGGATGAAAAACAATAAGGTAATAGTTTAACGCTTCCAAAATTTTCATTTCCATTTCAAGTATTTCTTTAATTTCACAGCGATATTTTTCATCTGGATCTGCAAACAAAGATGTCATGTTACTAATCCGTTAATTAGGAAAAAAAGAACTCTTTTGAGTTTAAAGAAAATTGTTACTTGTTTTCTTAATGTAGAATACAAGAAGTCTTGCTTGCACCGTGCTTTCTTCAGATTTTGATGCCAAATACAAGCAGGATGGTGCCAATAGACGCGGGTCAAATTCAGTCATGCTTTTCCTAAAAGTCCATAAAATATACACTTAGCAAAATTTTCATTATACATAACTGTAATAAAATTGGGGAAAAAAAGTAAATCAAAATTGTGTGTATAAGCACTAAACCTAACTTAGAGAAAGTAGAGGTGGCAATCAAGACCCATGTTTCTTATATCTAATAGGTTAAATGCGTAGAATATAACAAACCAAATTAAAAAAAGCAAACGGGAAGTCAAATTGGTTCAACAAATAAAATTATGTCACTAAATTATTTTTAGTCACTAAGTGTATATTTAACGAATAACACCATAATTGCCGCTTTGTGCCTCAAGATCCTAAACATTCAACTCGTGACTCAATTCACTAGAGTCAAGATATTAAATAATATATGTATATGTATATATAAACATATGTAAAAGCAAAGTATAAGTACAATCTTTTATTTAATCTATAACTATATAAGATTATTGAGCATAATGTGTTTGCACTCTGCTGCAAAGAAATCTGTTGTTATGTAGAAAAACTAATTTGTTGATAAAGCATCTGAAATATATACCTTGTATATACACGTCTCATATATGTTACAGCAGTCGCCACAACCCTGAAATAGAGAAGTAGTAACCAATGCAATGAGAATTCATCACTAGAATAAAATAAACAAAGTATTTAAGAAATCGTATGAGCTACATTTCGTGAATATAACTATTTATCCAAAACAATAAGTTCTATGAATGGATTAAAGTTTTCATGACTGTCTAATATAGAATAAAAATCATTAAAAAAGAACAAAACTTGAGGCTAACCTTTGCCTCACTTTCACATTTTGAGCCAATCTCGCAATGTCTGGAATGAAAAACAAAACAAGATATACAGTATTAAAAAATTATTCACACAATATTTTTACAACCAATCTAATATAATGTTATACTTTGTAAAACCTTGACGTTAAAGGTACAAAAAAGTGCAATCATGGTAAATGCGCAAATTATAATAATCAATTTCTGCAATCACCATGCAAATCCTTACAAATTGGAATATAATCATAGGGTTAAGTTATCCTACACAGTCTCCTAAATCTAAGAAGGGTACAAAGAAACGATGGATCGCAAAATATAACACAATGCAGATTATATAACACAATGTCAAGGAAAAAAGATACAATGGCAAAATAAACAAAAAACACGATGGTAAATAAAAAGACACAATAATTTGAACAAAACTTCTAAAATCAACAAGCTAGAAATCAAAAGGCGAAAACCTAAATTCTAGTATCGTAGACAATTCCAATGCTGCTAGTTTGAGTTAAACCAAAGTACGTTTGATTCCCTTCCTACGGCTTCCTACTTTTAGAAGACTATGCATTTTAACCCAACCCTATAATATTCATAAACACTAAGTCAATCTCAATAGTTCTATCACAAATAGGTACAAAATAATTCATCTATGCAGTTAACGCAGAAAAATATCGGATATCGGACGAGGACCGATATCTGAGATATCAGTTATCGCGGTGGGATATCGCCTATCGGTAATTTTAATATCATGCATTATTTATCTATATTATATATAGCAATTTAACACTAACAATTTAGTATACTACCCTACTACTATTAAGAAACTAACCTTTTGAAACTTACAACCTTTTGAAACTTACAAAACACTAACAACTGTAGCACGTAGGAGCTGATTAAGACTTAAAACACTAAAAATTGGCAATTAAGACTCAAAAAACTGATACCGGGAAAATCAGTGACATATCGGTCAATATTGCCAATATTATCAGTACCGATATTTTGATCAATAGCATCAAACTAGCAACGAAAATCGATCAATAATAACAAATAAACACATAATAATCAAATAAGTTACACATAACTTTAAAGGCAAATAAATAGATACATAATTAACCTACAATTAGTCATATGCAATTTAATCAATTTGAAATCATCAAGTGTGAGTCCTCTCTGCTTATCAAAATTATGCACCACATCCACTTCCTCCTGGTCCAATAATTCCTTGCTGCATAATAATTATTATTAATCAGTGTTTGTTATTATTATTATTTGTTCAAATTACAACCTAATGGTGCGATTAAACGGAAATCAAACGGATGTGAGTGTGAGACGTTAACGGTGAGGATGATCGGAAGCTTACTAGTGCGTTGATGTCCAGAAATTAGTCGCCATTGTTGGTTGTTTGTTGTGAACAAAATGGAGTTAGCAGAATGAAATCGGAGGTTATGGAATGGAGTATTGGGTTGTTTAATTGGGCCTAAGGTTTTTAGTTTGAAATTTTGAATCTGGATTGTTTATGTATTAATATTGGCCCATATATCTTCTCTGTAGTGGTCCTTGTGGAGGTGTGAACGAAACCGGAACCCAAAAAAATCGAAAACCGAACAATATCCGTAACAAAAACAACGAATTGTGAATTCGGTTTTCGGATCAGATATACAAAGTTTTGAATTTTGAATTCAGTTAAACCGAATTAACTAAATAACTATAATTTTATTACTATTTTTTTGTATTTTTAAGTAATAATGGTATTTGTTTGTAAGTTTGTTGATGGCCAACCCAATTGAGTCAGATTAGCAAGTCATCTAATTACACATTCAATACACTACCGATGTCTTAAAAAAAACAAGAAGCAAAAAAAATTGGTTTAGACCAAAGATGCGGTTCGGATTAAGTTATGAACAAAAAATTGAAATCGACTAGAACTAACGGAATAACCAATATCTAAACCGATGAGCACCCCTTAAATACAGATCCAATATAATTAATTTGGAATATATCGATATAAGTAATTTCACATTTCTTGATTGACAGTTTTGCACTAGTTTGCTCATGCAAATCTATTCCTCCTTTTTCGGTAATGTTATTCAGAGTATGATTATGCATCACAATAATGTATCATAACATAATAGTGTTGGCGAAGGCCACCTGTCTGGCATAATATTATACTGGTTCTAATGGTTAACAGGGTATTGGTGTGGTTAGTGATTTTTTTAACCGGTTTTCACAATTATAGAAAAAATTTATAGTTTTTACAGAAAAAATAATACCTAGGAAATATATTTATATAAAAGATGATATATGGTGTCAAAAGTTTGAGTGAGAGTTATTCATTGTATTAGTTGGAATGGATAAGCATGTGGCAAATTAAAAAGTTTGAAGGAATGCTTAAGGAAGCTAAAGTGGATGTATAAGTTCAAGCTTAAATTAGAAATTAAGATATAAGACCGATGAAATTGGAGCTTTCACGTATACAAATAACTAAATAAGGATTAAAGTTTACTTTGAGTATCACTTATACTCTATCTTGCAACTCGATGAAGCAAAAAAATATTGAAGAATTCAAGAGCAAAAATATCAAGAGTAACTATTAGGAAATTTAACTAGCATTTGTAATATGATAGTTAGGTTTGATTGATGGCGAACGCAACAAATTTTAATTGTCCTTAATCTTTGTTGATGTTTATCACTCTTTTATAACTTTTTTGTTTAGATAGGATAAAGATGATACAAATCAATTAAAAACACATAATAAACTAAGTGTCATGACAACTGTTTTCTACGTGTTACATCTCATATACAAACGTGTTTAAACAACTATTTTTACATGTAACAAACAACTATCGCTCAAATATTCATTATCAATCCGATCACGCAACTCTTTTATTTGTTAATTTGAATGGGTTTACTATTTTGTTTCAAATAAGTTAGCATTTGTAATATTAAATACTTTAAATTGAGTTTTTTGAGTGCCATTATTAAAAAATAAAATTTATTGGTTCATTGTGAACCATTAGGGTGTTCGAAAAAATTTGGGTGTAGATTGTCTTTTGTGGGTGATGGTTAATCCCTTTTCCCCATTCTTAGTCCGCTCATAATGGTGATTGAAGAGAGCCTCTTAACAAATAACAAAGCGCAATAGATGCAACCAAAGTTTAGCAAAAAAAATCATGAATGAATATCTATACGCTATTTATGATATAGGCATAAGTGTCAAAACACGTGGATTAGGTTGGGTCTATCAAAAGAGGTTCAGTTAAAGTAGATTGGATCATCAATGGCGACAATGATGGTGATAACGACATCACCGATGGTGATAAGATAAGTGCATGATTTGGTTTTAATTTTGTCTTTTTCAACATGCCATGACGCATAAATAAAATACATACTCAGGATATACATTTTGATCACATTTTCTAGTGCACCTTAGGAAAGAACACTCCTCATATGTATTGTCTAATCTCTTGAATCACTAATTATAAATTCAAGATTGTCGGCCTACCAAACATGAGTTATGTTTTGAAGACAAAGAAGAGGAAGCAAAAAAGAAAATAACAAAGACAACTCGCTTTGGGGCCCGGCCCCTTTGTACATCTTCTAGTTTCTATTTTGGTTATAGGCTTCTTACACGTTCTAATTTCTATTTTGGTTCTTATACTATTTCAATTCGGTTTCTATCTTGTATCCTCTTTCTATAGATAAAACAAATTGAGTATCGTTCATGTAGTATTTTAATTTGGTTTCTCTTTTGTATTACTTCTCTAAAGATAACTATTGATAAAATTGAGAAACAATGACTTTTGTAATGAATATATTTTGCATGAATATTAAATTTCTCCCTCTCCCTCTCAACCTTTTACATGTGCATATATTGTTAAGAAAACTTATAAAAACGCATGACCTAATGGTCTGGTGATATGATATTTACTATTTTAAAATGAAAGTGATAGGTTCAAATCCTTGTAAGTGCAGGATTTAAGAGATTTGATTTTAGATGAAAATAAAATTTGAAAAGAAAACTTACAACAGAGTTCCTATCCCCTTTTCCATTTTCGAATTATAGGGAAATATAAAATTATATTTACTTTACTCATTGGAGTCTTAATCCCCACAATTCATACTTAAAAAAAGGTACACACTAATATTTGAGGGTTCCCCATTCCTCGTCCTATATTTGTACGTGGTTTCAGTGAAAAAAAAATACACTATTTAAATATTGATTAAAAATATATATTAGAAATTGGATGTGGAGTGTTTTAAAGGTGAAGGACAAATTTTTCAAAGTGAATGACAAATATGTATTTTAGTTTAATTATATGAATGAGTATTGAAGATTTCATCATAATGCTCTAATCATATTTCATAAGTCGCTATCTCCTTAATGTTTTTAATAGCTTATTTTATTTCATGTATTTTGAAAAGTTTGTTTATAAAATATTTATCAACGACATAATATAGTTCTAGCAGTAAAACTAAAATTTGAATCAAACCATTAGTAACAGTTTCGCTTGGTTATTTTTAAGTTTCAATAGTTCACTTTTGATCATTTATGCAGGAGAGATGGTTGAGTGGTTTAACTAACCTAAAATTCTTTATAATCAACCCATGATCTAGTGGTATTGTATTTGACCCGTCAAAACTAAAGTGGTTGGTTCAAATTCTTAGAGTTTCATTTCAGTATTTTTTTCAATTCGTTCAATTCACTTGTAATTACTTCTTGCTTTCCATTGTAAATCATTTGCAGTTTGTTGTATATGATCATTTGTAATTTGTTGTATATGATGACAATCAATTGAATGTTCATTATTAGTTACAATGACAAAACTATGGACTACTCGGGGAGATTAGCTTGCAACTATATATAAACCAGCTAAAAAGTATAATTCACACTACATGAAATACTTAAAACCGTAATCACATGTAAGAGTTAATACTAGAAAATATGAAAAATGATATTCCCTTATACACTTTGGTCTAGGTTCGAACCCCGGCGTTGGTTTCGGACCCGAGACGCCCACGATATCCTTCCACCCTGACCCGATGCCGTTCTCCGCTGTCGCAGCTCCTCTACCTGAACCTCCCACGACTGTTTCCATTGCGCAATATCCTCCGGTCTATCCCCAAACCGCGACTCTTTCTTCACCGAGAAAGCCAAGTGCGACGCCAAATTGCAATCATACATAGCTCGAGCTTTCGGGTCAGATAACGTATCGTACGCTTCCTGAATCTGAATAAACCTCTTGGTATACTCGTCGACCATTTCAGGTGGTGACACGTCTGGATGGTACTTCAAAGCCATCTTTTTGTAAGCTCTTTTGATATCACAGAGCGTCCCGCTCTGTGATATATCCAGCAAGTCATACAACGTCTCATTTGGAGACGTTGTGTAACAGCTGCCGGTAGTTGTGGCATTTGTTTGTTGATTTCGGGTTTTCCTGACTGAAATAAGTGGCTTTGTGTGGCGGAGATTGAAGGAAAGACTTCTTGGTGATGTGTTTAATGAATTTGAGGGCATAAAGAATTGGGCTTGAATTCCTAAAGCTATGGACGTTGAATGTGTCATGTTTGAATTGTGTTATGAATAGGTGAAGAGAGAATGAGTGTATATATAGACATCTAGTGCATGCATATGGTTATAATTTTATGTTGCAAATGCATGGTGTCTACGTTATGGAGTTTTATTCTATGGTAAAATGAATGCTTGTTTTGCTTTTAATTAGTGGAAGGTTCTACAATAAAAGAATTTTCTTACATGTAAGCAGTGTTGCAAAAATCCCGACTAGTCAACGATATTAATCGCTAGTCCCCACTTCACTAGTTAATTTTGGGCTAGTCGGCCAATTAATCGGTCAATGGTCAAATCTGGCCAAAATCGGCGGTTTCCGGTCAAATCCGGCCAAAATCGGCGGTTTCCGGCAAGATTCCGACCAAAATCAGCGGTTTTCAGCGAGATTCCGACCAAAATCAGTGGTTTCGCGTGAGACTTTAACAAAAACTAGCGGATTCAAGCGAGATTCCAGCCAAAATATGTGTTGTGTATGTATAAGACTGGAAATTACTTATAAAAATGTGTGCGTGTATGCATAAAACTAAAAATTATGCATTAAAGTCCGATCCGATTAATCCCGATTAATCTCGACTAATCGCGATTAATTGCTAGTCCCGACCCCACCGCCCGACTAGCGACTAGTGATTTTTACGACAGTGCATGTAAGGTTGTAATTGTTTTAATGAGGTTACCTAGTACTTCTACGTTATAATTGTCGGTGAGAAGCTAATAAATAGTCAGGTTAGGTTAAACCAAACTTGATGTGTTGTAGCTAGCATGTCTACGTGTCAAACAGTAATAATGATTATATTTTTTTACAAAAAAAATAGGTAAATAGATATTATAATTGTGGTTACTAGATGGTTCATTGAATAGTCAGGTTAGGTTAAACCTAACTTGATGTGTTGTAGCTAGCATGTCTACGTGTCAAACAATAATAATGATTATATTTTTTTACAAAAAAAATAGGTAAATAGATATTGGATATCACTTTTAGCATCTTTCATATCTTTCAACTTTTCAGTATTGTATGAAACCGTTCGTATAAAATATAAATAAAACATATTTATAACAATACAATAATTAAAGGAAAGCAAGTAAGTTACGCGTACTTTTATAACTGAAATAATATAAAAATACAAGAATGAAGTTGCAACACATAAAGGTTTTTGCTGAAGAGTCGATTTCAAAACAGGTTTCTTACAATATAATAACTCATTATTTCAGTTTATCGATTCAATTGATTTCACCTGAAAACAGTTGCAAAAACCCATGCCCTGTTTTTTGAATTGATCAAGTTCTATTTTAATTGAATCATCGAGAAGAATCGTTGAGCAATACATCGATCGATCTCTGCTCTCCCATAAACCCTCATTTAACTTCAAGTTTTTAACACTTCATTAGATTGATCAATTATATTCATAACCTCAATTGATTTGATTAAGTAGTCTTCACAAATAATCAATTGATTATTTGTTTATTTACAACTTTGTCACTGCCAATTTTCAGTTTTCCTTCGGTTCCCGCACTCAATACGAAAATTTTATTTGTATTTGATTAAAACTCTATGTGTGTGTAGCATAAGTTTGCGCTAAAAATGCAATGAAGTCTAAAAATATAATAAAAGATTGTGAACCCTCGATCAGGTGTAATCAAAGCTAAAGTATATATATATATATATATATATATATATATATATATCGGTGCCCACCTAGGCTCAATTTAATTTGAACGAGATATAAGGTTGGGATGGACAAAAGATATATGTAGGGGTATGGTACTAAACCCGGTTTTACGACCCTAAATTTATTATGTTTGGCTTATTTTATTATATGGACTAATACAATGTTATTGCGCTGAGGGGGTTTTGTGGAGGTAACCCTAACTGGGCTAGGCCCATTAGGGTACCATGATGGTGGCCATGAGGCTTTCTATATAAGGAGATCTCCACCTCCTTATTAAGGGTCATGCTCAATAAGAGCCACCACCACTTTTTTGTGTCTGTAAACAAGAGATCTTTGAGGTTTCTTAGCAGTCACCTCCACACCCCCGAAAAACCATTGCAGGTCCCAAGCAACCGGAGAAGAAGATCAAGACGTGGTTCATTCATCTCGAAAATCCGTGGAAACATCGTCATGGATCAGGTCAGATTCATTTCATTCTTCGACAATATATAAAACAAAGCTATCATTGTTGCCTTTTATTTAGCTTCATCATTTTTTAAAGCATAAATAACTTTTTATATGCAACTATTATAGTTATTATATACATACAATCGGGTATATTTTGTATTTATAATTTAAGTTTAGTAATATTTGAAAAACCAAGTTTTCTTAAAAAGCATATTTGTTCACGATGAGTTAGGATTTTTTAACGGTGCATTGGAACTTTGTGACCACCTATATAGAACACAATGCATTCATCCAATATACCAGCGTGATATGCTTTTTGTGAATTATCTGTATAAACTTTTATTTTTTGAATTTTCTGTTTTGGACACATTTAACCCTCAACCCCGCCTACGATTTAACAAAAGAAAAGATTTACACATTTTAGAAAATTCGATGGCATAGTTATTGTAACTCGAACATCTCCATTACATGCATGTTCGAAAAGTTAGTGTTCTATAAACACAATGTCACTACAATGTAAACCAATTTATCAAATCATCATAACAAATGCTCAAGATCGAGTGGCACACAACAATAACATTACAATTAATCTAAGACCACCCATGGAGCAAACACGAACACCCGACACCGACAATGCTCCTCATAAAGACAAGGCCGAAGAAAAGGGAAAAAACCGCCTCATGGCCTAACACACCTCATAAAGTCCAGCGCTCCACCTAGACGCTTGCGCGCCCAGGAGCAACGCTGGACTTGGGGGGCTTGTAGGGGTATGGTACTAAACCCGGTTTTACGACCCTAAATTTATTATGTTTGGCTTATTTTATTATATGGACTAATACAATGTTATTGGGCTGAGGGGGTTTTGTGGAGGTAACCCTAACTGGGCTAGGCCCATTAGGGTACCATGATGGTGGCCATGAGGCTCTCTATATAAGGAGATCTCCACCTCCTTATTAAGGGTCATGCTCAATAAGAGCCACCACCACTTTTTTGTGTCTGTAAACAAGATATCTTTGAGGTTTCTTAGCAGTCACCTCCACACCCCCGAAAAACCATTGCAGGTCCCAAGCAACCGGAGAAGAAGATCAAGACGTGGTTCGTTCATCTCGAAAATCCGTGGAAACATCGTCATGGATCAGGTCAGATTCATTTCATGCTTCGACATTGGCGCCATCCGTGGGACGGCAACGAACTACCCTTCGATCTTCCTCTCGGCTGTCAGATCTCTCCCAGGAAAAACCCAGATCTGGAAGTGTACATAAAAAGGCTTCAAGGCTTGTTCTATTAAAGCTCAAAAAGATCCATAGATCTAAAGGAGGCTTCCAGATCTGTGCAAAAAGAAACTGCCTGATTCGAATGATCAAGTCTCCGGATCTGTGATGGTTTTAAATCCGCTCCGAGCTTCAGTTCTATCTAGATCTGATTTACAGATCTAGATCTAGATTACAGACCTGGATTTTAGGTTTAAAATTGCAGATCTAACTCTTAAATTGCAGATCCAAAAATTACCAGACTTCCGCCGCCATGTACGCGCGCCCGCGGATTCTCACTCCGCAGCCATGCATGTGCCGCCGCGGGAACCACCATGTGGGTTTCGCGCAAAAGACCTCCACCATGTGGGTTTTGTGCTGAAGACTGCCACCACGCATGCTCGCCAGCGGGTCACCATTCCGCCGACATGCGTGCGCGCCCGTGGAAACCACCGCGAAAACCACCATGTGGGTTTTGCGCAAGAGACCTCCGCCACGCACGCGCGCTCGCGAGTCACCACTCCATCGCCGTGCATGCGCGCATCAGGCCACGCGCCAAACTTAAAGGTCGGGAATTCTCATAATATCCCATATGGCTACGCGCCATACTTAAAGGTCGGGAATCCTCATAATATCCCATATGGCTACGCGCCATACTTAAAGGTCGGGAATCCTCATAATATCCCATATGGCTACGCGCCATACTTAAAGGTCGGGAATCCTCATAATATCCCATATGGCTACACGCCATACTTAAAGGTCGGGAATCCTCATAATATCACATATGGCTACACGCCATACTTAAAGGTTGGGAATCCTCATAATATCCCATATGGCTACACGCCATAATTAAAGGTTGGGAATCCTCATAATATCCCATATGGCTACACGCCATACTTAAAGGTTGGGAATCCTCATAATATCCCATATGGCTACGCGCCATACTTAAAGGTTGGGAATCCTCATAAACCCATCAGGCCACGCGCCAAACTTAAAGGTTGGGAATCCTCATAAACCCATCAGGCCAAGCGCCAAACTTAAAGGTTGGGAATCCTCATAAACCCATACGGCTTCGCGCCGAATACAAGACCTAACGCGGCTCCGCTCCGTTCAACATGCGCACCACCATGATGCTTGAGCGCAGTCGCATATCACATGCTCATGCACCACATATGCTCACGCATCACATATGCTCACGCATATTACATGTGCTTACGCATCACATGCTCACACATCACATCAGTGCACGCAACATCTGCGCATGGCGCATGACACAAAGTCTACGCGCACGAGCATGCAACATCTGCGCGTGGCGCGGGACATAAAGTCTACGCGCATGCGCATGCGACATCTGCGCGTGATGCATGACAAAACCAAAGCCTATGCGCAAGCGCATGAAACATCTTTTTTAACTAAAAGGGTATAATAGGTAAGGAATATTGGTGACTTGGTATGAATTTAACTAAAATTTATAGCGTCACTTAGCATAAACTGTGTTACAAACTCCTTAGTTTAAGGATGTCTAGTGTAGTAAATAAAAATTAGCGACCTAACATGTAACTGAATAAATATGTTCACGAATTTGACCAAAAAAATGATGGAACAAACGAACATGTTTATGCTAAACCCAAACCTACGATTTTTATTTTGGTTTTGTCTCATGTAAACTTGTCTTGACTAAGGTTTTATTTACTTCATCACTAGAGAGAGGTGTTTTTTTGGCATGATATGATGACATATATGTGTATTTGGCCAATTGGTCCAAGATGAAATAAAAAGTCATACAAAATCAACTTGCTTTCATTCTTATCATAAGATAGTACATGCACAATTTATTTCAATAATGTTTATAAACTTTTGTTAGTTGGTTAATTATGATAAATTTAGGTGGTAAAGTATTTGATAAAGGTTTCTTATTTCTCTTTCTTTTCTAGTTTATTCATGCATTTGGTTTTTCTACCTAAAAAGCGGGCTTACATTGTCATTTATCACAAGTTTGGTGATTTTCTTATCGAGTACGCCTACATATCAATTACTTCGTATCACTTCTAATGTGATTGCCTATTTGCCTAGTCCAAAAGCCCCCACTAGTTACAATGCCGATTTCATGAAAGCATAAGTCATATACATTTAATTTGTGCTCTTTGTTAAAATTAAAAGGAATAAAAACATTTAAAACAACTTCGTTCTATTAACTACTCTTTAATACGATTTGTAGAGATAAACTCTATTGTAATTGTTCCGTGTGGAGTGTATCGAGAAGTGAAAGAGCGATAACATGACCCGTGAACATATTCATTGTGGTTTATTCGAATATTCATAGGCTAATCAACTTAGGGTAAATGGTACCCATCATTTTTTTCCCGACAGCGTTGAGGTGGCAAGCAATACGGTATAGGAACACCGCCCCATGGTCTTCAGAAGAAGGATAAGGGACACAGAAGTGGAAGTACACCTCGATTCCTGGAAAAATAAAGGTGAAACGTGAGAGCTAGGAAAACTTTCATAAGATATTAACAAGGAGATTAATCACAAATACCAAAAAGTAAATCAATCCATAAAATGAAGACAATCTAAGAGCCAAGTTTTTTTGGGGGTGGGTCTCAGAACAAGAAGAAGATGGCATGGGTCAAATGGGATTTTGCCGTTAATGCTAATCGCGCGCCTAGGGGGGGGGGGGGTTTGAAGCATATATGCTCTTAATTTGGCTTTACATAAGGGATACTGGCGATTTCATCAGTGCAGTAACTCTCTATGGGTAAAGATCATTGACTCAATTCATGGTAATCATAGTAATAACTTTGATTTGATGTGCTTTGATAAAGAAAATGTGGCTAAAGGTCTTGGTGTTTGGAATCGAATTGTGAAGAGTATTCACTACTTAAACAATAACGGGTTTGATTCCTATTTCGGCTATAAAGAAGACAATGGGCTTGGGAGACTCGACACATTTCTGACATGATCACTGGATACATGCTATAAACTTTCCATATACTATTTTGCTTTAGAAATAATAAGTATTACCTAATAAAAGAGAGAGAAAAAAATGATCTCACTTGAGTGTAGGACTAGTGACGCCCGTTTAAAGGAGGGATATAGGAGGCTCAATTTTTATCATTAATAAGCATGCTTGATCAACATCTTTGGTCAGTGGAAAAAGATTAACGGAGATGGGAGTTTGAAGATCAAAAAGATTTTGTGGTTACATAGAAAGAAAATACTTTCAAATGTGTCATGCCAAACGAGAAGAAATAAAAATGTCTCAAAAAAGTTACCATTTTTATGCAGAGACTACTATTAGATTGGCTTCCCACTAGGGCTAATTTATCAATTATCAAATAAAGAGTTGCAAGCAGTTGTCCACTTCATAATGTGCTCTTTTATTCGAGAGATTTGGAAATTGTCCATCATTTAGTTTCTTAATGTAAAGTTGTTACATCTACCAGGTCCAAGTTCAATGATTCCTATCAAACTACATACTTGGTTAGATCAATGCCAACAAAATATGAACAAGAAACTAATGGTGGAAGTAATTATATTTTCCACTTGGTGGGTGATTTGGAAAGTTGAGAATGAAGCCATATTTAAAGCTAACGATTTGAAGTTGAAGCCAATTTTTGATTCCATCTTGCATTTTTTCGTTTTTTATGGATTGTTGCTAGAAATAAAACACTTAAAATATCTTGGACGGAGTGGACAAAACCCGCTTCTTTTCATGTAAATATGTCTTTGACGTTTGGTTTGCCTTTCCTAACCAACGTCTTTTAATATAACCTTTTTGATGTTAATAAAAGATAATACCAAAAATTAAGACAAGCGACACTCTTAATTAAATCATCATGACTTAATCTTCATTCATTAACATTGAGAATATTGGATCATCTTTTTCAAGTAAATGCTGTGATTCAATTGTTGAAGAATAATTTTACATGAATTTCTTCTAAAACAATACATTTAATAAACACGACCTTAAATCTTTACAATAACAATATAAAAAAACACAATAAAATAAATCGTTTAAACTTTTTTCTTTATATCAGTTGTCCATATATTTCTTTAAAGAAATTACTTCTTACTACATAGATATGCATATCATCTATGTTATATAAAAATCATTAAATCTGTTCATTTGTTTATTGTTTTTGAATGTTTATATGCCCATTTGTAGGTTATTTGTTTCTCATTTATATCTCTTTATTTTATTATTATTTCAGAAGAAAAAATATATAATCTTTTTTAACAACTCTTTACGTTTAAAAAATAAAATAAATGAAATAAATGATGGTTTGTTTATTGTTTTCGTTATCGCATAAAAGTGTGATTTGTCGAGAACCATCCACTACAAAACAAACGAGTCTAATTAATTTAATATTCTTTTAGCGGTTAGCATGTATCAATATATCATGAATAAAAGGCACAAAAGCATACGTAATAATAAAAAATAAATAAATAAACAATTATCAAATCAACTAGAGAGACCAACAAAACCTGAATCAAACTTGATGGCAATATCAAAAACATCTAGGTTAACGATGGATATGAGCCTGGATATGAGATTACTTTTTGAAACTTTTGCAGGAATGAGACGGGTGGATTTTGTGATAAACTTGTTTACCCGTCTCAATTACCAGATAATATATATATATATATATTTCTTTTGTTCTATTAAAAGTGTCATGCTTTGAAAAACACAAAATTCAATGTAGATTGAATGCTTTCTTTTTTTTAGTTACCAAATGACAATAATTTCCTTAGAAATTGGGTCAATAATATTGTTTATTAATATTAGTTGTGTGTGTTTAATGGTAAACTTGAAAATTAGTTAATAAATTTGAAACATGAACATTTGTAATGAGACAAATAATAAAGGAAATATGAACACTTTTAATAGGACAAATTGAGTACTTATTTACCCGATTATGACATAAGTTGCTAAATTAGTATTTATTCTAAGTATACACGGTCAATGATATACCTGATTACATTTCTAGTACCTGAACCCGTACCAAACACGAGTTGTCGTAATATTCAAGCTTAACAAACAACACACAACAACAACACCAAACAAGACAATATTATACGTTGAAACAACCATAATTATACCTCTTATTGAGCAACTAAGGAAACTGGTCGGATGATCCTCATGATACAAGCCGTTTGCATCTTTCAAGGATTCTTATTATGGGGCACGACACACCATGTATACAATAGAACGACCATTATTGACAAGGCTGATTACGTCATGAGAAAAACATGTTTTGTTTAGGCTAATGACATGTTTTATAAAAGAGTCGCACACACACATCTTATAAATGGGTAGTTATCACAAA
The DNA here is from genome assembly GCF_021521415.1 of Bidens hawaiensis. Lineage (NCBI taxonomy): Eukaryota > Viridiplantae > Streptophyta > Magnoliopsida > Asterales > Asteraceae > Bidens > Bidens hawaiensis. The sequence goes on along the minus strand of NW_027501509.1, from coordinate 12,102 downwards.
TACAACTCATTTAATAAACATGTTAACCTATTAATCTATTTAAGTGTTTTTAAAAAGCTCATATTTATTTCTTTTAAAAGTGTTATAATCTAAAATTTGATTTTTTTTTTCCTAATTTCACTCTATCAATTTTTAAAGGTGAACTTAATTTCCATCTTGAAATATTATATCAACTCTTAATTTTCAGAGATTTTATTAATTAGTTTAACCATCTATTTTCCAATCATTTTCTCAGGCCAAGTATATAAAACCAAGCTTGTGATTATTCAAAGAAAAAAAGGGGAAAAAACAAAAACAATTAAATAAAACTATTTTTACCATCCATTCTCCAATCATTTTCATTTGCTTATTCTAATTTCAAGCTAAATATATAAAACCGTTTGAGACAAACAAGAAAACAATTAAAACGAGACTAATTACAAAAAAAAGTGTGTCATTTGAGACCGTATAACTGATTGTTTAATTTGTTACCAAATTACTAGATATCTTCCATGTTCCTAAGTAACAACAAACAGTTCGACTCGAAACATGACATGGGTAAAATATATGAGACATATTCGAGTTGAAAAAAAAATAACCCGCCTACCCAATATTATTGACATCCCGAAGCTCTAAACAAGATTTAATCTAACCGTAGATATTTTAGAGAATAAGTACACCAATTCGTTGGTTGATGCATGGGGCTAGTGGTCAACCACCATTTTCCATTCAACCCTCAAACTCTTTTGTTGTTTGTGCTATTGGGAGTCTATGTTTGATGAACCCACTATATTGTGGTCCATAAACAAGAACCTAAAAGCTTCTAATAACATGGTAGCCAAGGAATATGGTCCGATCCGGTCCGCTTGTACACAAAGAGTACTGGCTTGCTATTTCGAGTTTGGGGTTGACTTTGAGCTTATCCACGTTGACTTAGACTCCCAAGAGCACAAACAACCTGATTTTCTACAAAAACAGGTAAATTTTATTGTTAACTATTGACACGATATCATGTACTTATAACTTAATGCGTGTCTATAATCTAAGATGCGAACTAATAAAAGTTTTTCTTGTAGCCTTTTGGACAAGTGCCTGTTGTCGAGGATGGCGATTTTCGGCTTTTTGGTAATGTCACGTGGCCAGATTTTTCTTTTGCAAAAATGGTTTATTTTTTTAAACCCTTGTTTAAAATTGCTAATTCAAAGAGGCTGAAATGATAACAGTATTCGCTTCTCTTGTAATGTAATGCTTAGTATTTTGAAAAAAATATAAAAAATCTAAACAAATCATTTTTCTTTAATATATTCTGGCATCTTCTTATACATTTTACTAAAAATTTAAAATTCATATAAAAAAAAGAAGTGTATCTAAAATAAATTTATTTTGTTCTCGTAATATAAAAGAACTACTATATTTTGAATACATTTCAATTTTTGATAATATATATATCTGTATGAGAAAAATATCTAACAGCACTTCATATTAAATTTTTTATGTACCAAATGATTCATATGCCTTCATATTCTACAAATGCCTCATTTTAAAGAAGAAAAAAAAATGTCACAAAGGGTTAAAAAAAATAGGCGTTAATGAAAATGCCATGGTATTTATCTTTTACCTATAGTGTAACTTATCATTCTTTCTATTTTTCAACGATAAAACGTCACACCTCTTTCACTACTTAATTACACTAAATTTTACTTCTTACATAAGATTAAACCCAAGACCTCTCACCTAAGATGCTTACAATGTAAGTTAGTCTCACACTGACGTAACTTATCCTTCTAGCTAATAGTAGGGGTGAGCAAAGAACGGTTCGAAACCGTCGGAACCGAGAAACCGGAAACGAACCGGTGCCTCAGAACCGCTAATGTGTGTACTGGTTCGGTTCTCGGTTCTCAGAATTTACATTAAACGGTTCCTGTTTCGGTTCCAGGTAAAACTGGCAATTCTAGACTTGGAACCGAAGAACCAGAATATTCAAAATGTTTTAAATTAATATACCAATCCCCATTTTTTATAGAGTAACTTATTAACCGGCATCCATTCAATCATTTTTTTAATTCAGATCTTCTTTCTTTACGTTCATGAACTAGCAGCCATGATCAATTTTGATTTAAGCTATCAAGGTAATTTAATATAAAATGATATGATTTTTCATTAGTCTATCGTTGTTAATGATTTATTTAACTTCAACACTTAGGTTTTCATAAAAAATATAACGGATGCTCATGTTGTAATCTAAATTAGTTTTACCGTGAAAGAAAACATACAATTGTATAAACTTGTTTTGCAATTTGCAAAGTTTGCATAACTCATTTGATAAATAAATGATCGAACCGGTTCTAGCCAAAACCGATTAGCAAGAACCGGCTTTAGCGGTTCTGGAACCGAACCGGTTTGCTATAATAGGTTCCGGTTCCGGTTCTATTTTTCACTCATTTTCGGTTTCGGTTCGGTTCCGGTTCAGTTCTCGCGGTTCTGAACCGTTGCACAGCCCTAGCTAATAGCGTTCTTCCTTTTTTTGTTTTAAACGTGCGTAGAATCAAGGGCGATCATAAGGTATTATGCAACAAAATACAGCGACAAAAACCCAAACCTATATGGAACCACATTAGAGGAGAAAGCCATAATTGACCAATGGCTAGAAGTTGAAGCACACCACTTCAATGACATGGTTTACAACATAGTTTTTCAAAAGCTAATCATCCCAAAGATGGGTGGGAAAACTGACATTGATCTGGTCCAGAATTGTGTGAAAAAACTTGAACAAGTGTTGGATATTTACGAGCAACGGCTATCGAAGACTCGCTACCTAGCTGGAGAGTGGTTCACCCTTGCTGACCTGAGCCACCTTCCTGGGACTAGGTACTTGATGAATGAATGTGGGCTTGACCATTTGGTGAGAGATAGGAAGAAAGTGAACATGTGGTGGGATGATATTTCAACCAGACCAGCTTGGGAGAAAGTTATGGAACTGTTTAATGTTGGGAAGTAATTTGCAATCTATAGCCATTAATCTTCATACTTGTTGGGTGTTGGCTTTTGTTATTTTATAATATTGTAATATATGAGAATCATAAATAAATGTTTTATGTATTTACAATGTAATGCTTGTTGAAGTAATGAAAAGTTTCACAATCTTTTTTTTCATTAAGGTACAGATATTACTTGTTCATCGTTAATTAATCCATACTGATAATGTATCCAATGACACTTTGAATTTTTTACCTTCGTTGTTAAGGGCAACTGCACTTGCTTACCATAGATTTACACTTGATTTCGCCCATATGAATGATTATGAGCGAAATGGAGAAACACACACATTTTTTGTGTGCAAAATCAAGTGGATATCTATGATGATTATGTGAGTGTAACTGTCATTGGCAACAAAAGTGAAAGTTAAAAGTGTTAATGATCAAAATTATTATCGACCGATATGACTTCATATATTAACACTAATATATATGTATTTATCTTGATTGTAATCTTACAAAAAGTAACTTGTTATGACCTAACGTTACTTCTTATAATATATAAATCAAGTCTAGAGGTGCAGAAAAACCCAAACCCGGAACCGAATCTGAAAATAAATACCTGAAATTGGTTTCTTTAATACCAGAGTTTTTAATATCCGAACCCGTACCGACCCTACTCCTAAAATACGGATAGGGTATGCACATTACCATGCCAACCAAGGCCCATTAGCTACAAATTACCATGTCCACCAAGGCCCACTAACTACACATTACCATGCCCACCAAGGCCCATTAGCTACACATAATACTACTTTATGAAAATTATGTGTACGCAACTAATCGTCACTCTAATTTTCTTACTTTAAACAAACTAAGTTTATAATAAATAAACAAAACTGATTCGTATTATCAAATTTACAGGAAAAAAAAATGGTGTGGACCACGAGACCCGACTCGAACCTGTTCAGTACTATTCTTATTACCCGGGATCCAACCAACTCTATTATAAAATAACAGATCGAGAGGTCTTACTCGGTATATGTAAAGAGAAAATGATCAGACCCCCACCCGTTTAATGATATTAGAAGGATCTGAAACTTAACTGCATTGTAAATAATCGGGTCTGATTTAGACCGGGTTTAGCCGGTCTTGCCCTCCTCCGTACAATATAAATACCTGAAAACCCTTTCCCACATTTCCTTTCCTTTCCTTCTCCCTGACGTACCGCCCGAGATCCATCCATCCGTCAAGTTCAGTATACACACCAAACCAAACCCTAATAATAATCACAAATTTGGTGATCACCGGTTCAGTTATATTCTTTCTTCATCCAGGTACAGATTCACTCATACTCGTTCCAATCGATCTGTCTTTCTTTATGTATTCAGCTTCTAATTTGATGATTTATGTGCTCTCTAATCACTTATTCGTTTTTCTGTTTGAAGAAACACTAACCGGACCCCGGACAGATTACTGATAACCTGGGGGTTAGATAGATGTTTCCCACGAGGGGTTAGACCCTTGGAAGATGGTTCTTCTGATAACCTGCAAAACAGACACCGTGAGCTTGTCACTGAGAAGGGGGGGGGGGGGTTCCTCCTTGTGACCACCCTCCGGCGTGAGAATCAGACTAGATTGCTCTTTAAATATAAATGTATATTAAGAGATTGCTAGAGCAGATATCAGGTATAATATGATAATATAAGATAAGATATGATAAGATGAGATGGTCATACCATTTGTGGTATTTATAGCCGAAGGTAGGTTTCCAAGGAGGTATGGCCGGCTGCAACAGTGTTCCTGTTCCACCAACAGTAGCCTACGCACGTGCCCTGCTGGTAGTTGGTGGGTAGGTAGCGGCTGATAGCGACCAGGCCTGCTGTATACTATTCCTTTTCCACCAACTGCCGGCTACGCACGTGGTATGACAAGAGTTGGTGAGTAGGCAGCGGCTAATAGTGACATACAGTGTAGGAGCATGCTGCTCGCCATACTGTTGTCCATAAGCTGTCGTATCTTTAGTCAGATCTTTTTCCCATACCTCGTCAGGTACAGTACAGAAGATCTTCCCGTATCGTACGGACTGGCTTATTTGGGCGGGAGTATTCCCCCTCCCGCCCTTGTGCGGGATTGTTCCCGGCTTCGCTCATTCCTTCAGGTGACACTGAATGATTGAGAGCTAAGTGCCTTGTGCGTGTAGCCTTGCTGCGCGGGTGGCCTTCCCTAATGGCTTGTATCCGAGGCTGCGGGGACAGGCGGAGTCCTTCACCATTGGGAGGCATTTCCTGCGGGACCAGCTTGCGTACTGCGCGTAAGGACGTCACGTCTCTGAGCATGGTTGGTCCTGCGGATCCAGTTGGTTTCTGCGCAGACGTCCCTGTTTAAGGTGAGTCTTGCGGGTCCAACTGGGCTCTGCTGGGACCTACCTCTTCACTGTTTCTGTTAGGGTTTCCATACATTCAACAATGGCAGCTCAGCAGCAACCTGTGTCTCCTCAAGTTGTATGTTTTGTTATTTTCATTATTTTATTTTATTTTCGTATAATATTAAACTTACAACATAAGTTATCCTTTTGCTGTGTGGTAATGATTTGTGTGCCAAAACTACCTGTATTAATTAATTAATAATAATAATAATTATTATTATTATATTGATGTGCTGAGCTCAATACCTTTGTATGATTTTAATGGTACTTTATTTATGTTGTTTAGTTATATTGTTTGGTTTTACGCAGTTTTTGGTGTGATTTAGGCTTTCAGGAGTGTATCATAATTAGTATTAGGATATCGGCGTTTAATCGAGTGAGCTATGTCAACATAATTTCAACTAAACAACAAAGTTTCTAAGCTTCTTGTTTCACTTTCATTATACTTCTTGGCTTCACCCTTTTCATCTTTTTCTCTTTTATCTGATAGTTCATAGTTGTGTTTATGGATTCTACGGCAATTGATATTAGGGGCTAAAATGCAAATGATATGAGTTAATATATAATTTTTTTTATGTTAAGTCTAATTTTAATGGTTTGTGCTCATAATGCACCATCTGGAGTGGTGGGTATCTAATGTTTATATAGTTGTTTGGTTGTTAATCAGTAATACTGCAAGTGATTCTGTTTTTAATTTATAGGGTGTTATTGATGTAAACTTATGCAAATTATAAATGAATTCAGGATTTTTAGTATGACTTTCTTCTCGTCTCTTTTGATGCTTTGTTAAAATGCTTACACATATACCTCATTTGGTTTTTTCAATCTTTAGTTCTTTACTTTTTGGTGTCACCGTTCATGGATTAATACAGCAACATTTTACTTATTGATTTTATGCACTTGGTTTGTTATTGTAATTTGTTAATCAAAAGCTGCTAGTAGTCCATGTGAAAAACCTAGTAGGTGTTTCTCATCAAAGGTCTAATTTATGTCTATTATTTTAAGCTTTAAAGTTTCTTTACTCTTGTTTACAAAGTAGTTGAGTGCATCTTTAAACCACTTTAACTAGAATTTTTATATTGTTGTATTGCTTGCAGTAACATGCTTATATTTAATGTTTGGTTTGTAAATAGGTTGGCAATGCGTTTGTCCAGCAATATTATCATATACTACACCAATCTCCTGGTTTAGTTCATTGGTTTTATCAAAATATCAGTAAACTTGGACGTCCCGAGGAAGACGGTTCCATGAGCATAACCACTACCATGGACGTTTGTAATGTTATTATAAATACGCTTGTCAATAAGTGTTCTCTTGAAGATAATTTTTTATAATGTTTTAATTCTGATCACTTTTAATGTGCAGGCAATCAATTCTAAGATATTATCTCTTAACTATGACGAGTTCAGGGCGGAGATTAAATCTGTGGATGCACAAGAATCATTGAGTGGCGGAGTGAACGTTTTAGTCACAGGGTACCTGACCGGAAAAGACAATGTTCTTAAAAAGTTCACTCAATCTTTCTTTCTTGCACCACAAGACAAAGGCTACTTTGTGTTAAACGATATGTTTCGTTACATTGAAGAAAGTGTTCAAAATAATGGAAACATCGACCCAGTTGAGCATGTCGAGGATTCCATCAATCCCGAGCAAGGTGACTTAAGAACTTAAGATACACCCAGACATTTTATACTTAATTTTCATTGGAAATTGAAACTAAGCTATTATATGCTTCATCTTTTTATCTGCAGTGGTTGAACGTGTACAAGTGGTGGAGAATAATATTACTGATCAAGTTGTTCAACCACCTAAAGAATCTGAAGTTGAAGTAGTTATCAATCCTCCAGAGAACGTGGTGGCAGAATTGGCGCTTGTGGAGGAGAAAGAGGCATTACCTCAAGTTGTTGATGAAGTCCAGGTGGCGGTTGTGGAGGAGAAAGTGGCAGTACCTCAAGTTGTTGATGAAGTCCAGGTGGCGGTTGTGGAGGAGAAAGAGGCAGTATCTGATCAAGTTGTTCAACCGGTTGTTGAAGTTGAGTCCAACACCAAGATTGAAGAAGCCCCAAAGAAGTCATATGCTTCTATTGTAAGTTGTTTTTATAGAAAATGGTCCCCGTGGTTTGTTCATATTGCAAGTTTGGTCCCCAGATTTTAAAAGTTACAAAACTGGTCCAAACATTTGTGCAATTTTCTCTTATCTTTATAATCTAGTTTTTCATTCACATAATATATTGGATGTTTTATTGTTGTTTAAGGTAATGGACCTGAAGCAGAACGGTGTTCCGTTTTCATCTCCATCACCGGTCCCGAAGAAACATCAACCTAGGATCCAAGAGCAGAAGGTGAACAGTGTCCCGCCACCTGTCCCGGTTCCGGAGGCAGCAATCTCTAAAGTTGGGGCAGTTGAAAATGATATTCATGAGGAAGAAGGTATGCTTATGTTCTTTGAAAGCATATTCATACTTTTATGATTTTATGCACAAATGATATATTTAATCTCTCTCGTTTTGGGCAGGTGATGGGTTCTCCATCTACATTAAGGGGCTTCCTATGAGTGCTACACCTGCTATGTTGGAGGATGAGTTCAAGAAATTTGGGCCTATTAAGCCCAATGGTATTCAAGTTCGGAGCCATCGGGTACATATCTACTTTTCAAAGCATCTTTTTATGTTATTAGTTTTTAACTTTCACTAAATATTATGGCAGCAACAGGGGTTCTGTTTTGGATTCGTTGAATTTGAGCAGCCTGATGCTGTTCAAAAGGCGATTGAGGTATGCGTCAGTTTCTGTTTGTATGCTAATCATTCATGTACTTACTTATTTGTCTGTTTGTGGTTATTTATATTATCGGGTAATCTGATATACATATCATATGCTGTTTTAGGCCTCGCCAGTCGTAATCGGTGGGCGCAATACCGTTGCTGAGGAGAAACGGTCCACATACTCAAAAGGCAAGTTATTTATGTTTATTAACGACTTAAGTTTTTCTTCAATAATATCTCAACTGTAATGTGCTTCAAATTAGTAAGAGAAACATATAATGCATATAGATTACAGGTAGCAAAAATGGGTGTGGGTTGGTTGATACATAATAATAATAATAACGTGTGGTTCAGAATGAATAATTTTATTATGGATCCAATTGGGGGCTGGGTTGACTCCAACATTTTGTCTAATGTATATATGATTAAAAGCAACTGTTCTAAGACATCAGTATAACTTTTAGAATAAAGGTGAGTCTGTACTTAAATGGGTTAAATTGCCACCTCTAAGTTGATCACAAATTTTAACGACGCTGAAAAAGTAAAAAAATGCATCATAGCGTGTTATTTTTGAGCCGTTATATTTTGAAACAGGAGCACGTGGTCGGTTTCCTGTTGGAAGGGGTGGGGGTGGCTTCAGAAATGAAGACCTGAGGGGCCGTGGAAGCTACGGTGGCGGAAGAGGGTACAATCGTGCTGGTGACTTTGGTGGTGGTAGAAATGATTATGGCGGCAACAGAGGTGGTGGGCGTGGTGGAGCATTACCCAACCGTGGTGATGGATATCAAAGGGAGCGTGTGAACCGCGGAGTAGTTGTTAATGGAACCGCCAAGAATGTGGCGCCACGGGTGTCTGCAACTGCTTGAACAAGTGGGTGAATGGTTTTTATTGGGCATTGGTAGGGAAGGAGGATTCAAAGACATTGATTGATTTAGTTGGGAATTCTTTGTCCAGCTTGGAAAGAGTTGGGTTTTTGGTAACTTGTGTTGTTGTAGTATAGCTTCATCCCAGCTATCTGTCTTATTATTATTTTTTCATCTTTGGAAGTGGATTTTGGTAGAGTAGATGATGATGATCTTATTGTTGGGTGTGCAACTGATTATTCTTGCATGATCATGAGGAGATTTATGATTTTTTTTATGTTTCACTTGGGACTCCTGACATGTATACTTTGTGCTTGAATTCATGAAGCAGATCAAGAGCGATGAGATGAAAGTGGTTAGTGCAACGGAGAGAGATCTATTCTCTCGAGTGATTGGAGGTAGGAAGCTAACCATAGTAGAGATGAGCAAAATCGGTATTGGTACCGGTACCGAAATCGGTACTGATTTGGTGCCGTCGGTACTAAATCGGTACCGAAGTATTGAGTTTCAGTACCGATACTGGGACCGGTACGGTATGAGACCGGTATTCCCGAATTTTTACCTTAAATACCGGTACCGTCCCGTGCCGGTACTAAACCGGATATTTCGGTACCGGTACCAAGAATTCGCGATTTTCGAGACCGGGATAGGGACCGGTCGGTACCAGTACGGTTCTGATCTCATCCCTAAACCATAGATTTGAGGTGCATATCATAGCTGGTTAACCGGAAGTGGTATACAAGAAACCAGTTTGAAAGTGAAGTTAACCATAGGTTTGAGTAGAGGTGCACAAATCGGGTATTAGAAAATCCGGGTTCGGGTATGGAACTGGGTTCGGTATGATCGGGTATTCGAAAAACGGGTATTAGTAATACCTGGGTCGGGTTCGAGTCCGGGTATTGCCTCTAAAAACCATACTCTATGTATCGGGTTCGGGTTGGGTATAGAACCGAGTATTTGAATACCCTATTTTCGGGTATTGAAAAAAAAATCGTATTTCGGGTTTTTTTCCGGGTTTTTTTTGGGGTATGGATTAGAATTTTTTAAGAGTTGCACTTTTTAGGGGTATTTTTCGGGTATTTTTCAGTTATTTTTCGGGTATGGACTGGGTATTTGAAAAACCCGGTTCCGGGTATGGAAACAGTACGGGTATAACCGGGTACAAATCGGGTCCGGTTCGGGTACCGGTTTTAGTACTAAAATGCATGCCCTATCCGTACCCTACGGGTAGGGTTGGGTACGGATTCGGGTATTATAAAACCCGGGCATAAAAAACCGGTTCCGGTTTTTTTTTCGGGTCCGGTTCTAGGTTTAGGTTTTCTGTGCACCTCTAGAGACTAATTAGAAGTTTTAGCAAAAACTGAAATAAAACCGGTTATTTTAATAAATTTGAGTTCGGTTAACCAATTACAAACGTTAGCTTAAATAATTTAAGCATTTTCAAATGGTTAAATTTGCAAGTCCACTTACGACATTAGAATGTATTGTGTATGCATTGTAAACGTTACTCATTATACTAACTACATGTGATCTTCTAATCCCATTTTTATCGTTAATTATTTTGTTATACTAACCAATTCAACTAAGTATATTATATCCATCCAACAAATTTACAAGGCATAAAACCCCATTTGTAATAAAATCCCCAAGTCACCATAACTAGTTCATTTCCTCGTATTCTATGACCTTCACTTTAAGGATTGATCATAGTATTCTTTATTAACTATAATAATCAACAGTTATTATACTTCATTTTAGGTTAAATTAACATAACCATACCAAAGTTTACCCATTTAACATGATTATACACTAGTTTATTTCATGTTGATGGTTCTAGTTTGATTACACTACGTTATGTGTTATATCTTCAAGTTAACATCATATTCCATGCTCTGATCATATTCCTCAACAACTCGTATCTAGTATCTACTGAACACTTACCGTATCATCCCTTTTTCGGTTGATGATGTTATATTGGTCTTAATTTAATGTTCTCCCACAATCTTGAATGAAATCAACCCTAAAACAAATGACATCTAATTTGATAACCTCGATAAAATTGAGATGTTACAATATCGATCTCTATACAGTCAATAGATTGTTCGTTCGTGATGCTTCTGTTCGATACTCTCTGATTAACATTTTTTAGGGCCTTTTGCATCACGTCACATGTATAAAATGTAAACATTTGGTCATTTGTGATAATATTTATATATCACTTGAACTTAAAATTGTGTGTTCAGTTTAAGAAAATGGCTTAAAACCCAAACTAAATTAAAAGAATTTAACAAAAATGAACTTTTATTTAATTTGAAATAAATGAAGATAGTAAATATTCCATTTAATTATTTGTGCATAAATTGTGTTTTAAAAGTTTGATGTTATCGTCTAAATTAGAATCGTTCTCTCTTTGAATTCAAACTCTGGCATGAGATTATTTCTTGAAGAATTAAAGTAGCTTATAAGTAAGAGTATGATTAAATGGGTATGAGTAGCCGTTAAAATGATTATACAAAATTTATTATTTATCTAGTTACCGTTTCAACTTATTACAATTAATAAATTCTATCAAAACAAAAGAAATTATCAAATTAGATAAAAGTACAACAGTTATCTAATGCAATTGCATTTCTATTTCATAACATTTGATTTCTATTATATATAAAGTATTTAGTATATAGAAGAAGTGTTTTTTTTTTGTCTTTTTAACTTTATTTATTTTTATTTTTTAAAACAAAGTTTGGAACTACCACCAGTATCCAAGTGAGTCCTATTGAGACGAGATGTCAATCATCAATATGATTTTAAAGTTTTAGGCCTAACTCAAAAGGAACACCATTTAGGAGGAAACCTATCATTATGAAGAAAATATCATTAAATCAGGTTTCGAACTTAAGCCCTAAAATATTACTGATTAAAAGATAATTGTTGGAACAAAGTCAATAGATAACTTGCAAAAATGTTTATATTAATCATTTTAGTATTGTTAGTTGTTAAAAAATTAATATACAAAAGTAATTTTATGTTTTCTCAGCCCTTTCCAAAAAATATGTTCGATAAATTTTGTACCAAGTTTTCAGTCATACGCTTTATGT